>NC_051327.1:45777549-45845365 GCF_015220235.1 Choloepus didactylus
AAGTTAAAATATGGCAATGTATAAAACAGTGAATCTTGTGGTGGACAAGGTCTGTGATTACTGTACAAGTATTAGAAATCTCATTCATGAACTAGAACAAATATATGATGCTATAACTAGAAGTTAATAATAGATGGGTATATAGGAAATAATACACCTATTGCAAACTATGTACTACAGTTAGTAGTATTTTAGCATTCTTTCCTCAATAGTAACAAATGTACTATACCAATACTACGAGTCAGTAGTGGAAGGGGGTTGGTAAGGGTTATGGGAGGATTTGAGTTCTCTTTTTTGTCTCTTTTTTCTTTTCTGGAGTGAGAAAATGTTCTAAAAATTGAAATAAAAATTTATTGTGATAATGGATGCACAGCTGTATGATGGTACTGTGGGCAATTGATTGTGCACTTTGGATCTTTGGATGATTGTATTGTATGTGAACTATCTCAATAACATTAAAAAAATTGTAGCAATGAATGAACAGCTATATGATGGTACTTTGAATAATTGATTGTACACTGTGGATGATTTCATGGTATGTGAATATATCTCAAAAAACTGAATTAAAATATTATCAATTTGCAATGCTTGTGCTATTTGCAGATAAATCAATTATACAAATGCCAAATTGGATTCATGGAGCTAGTAAGCATTGTGATGGAATTAATTCTGCTTTGCCTAAAATAGAACACAGATGTGCAGAAAGTTTTATTCTTTGTGTTCATGGTGATCTACTTTCTCATCCTTGCAGGCAACCTTCTCATTGTAGTGGCAATGGCAAACAGCCCAGCCCTAGGCTCCCCCATGTACTTTTTCGGTCTTTCTTGTCCTTTCTAAATATCTCTTTCTCTTCTAATATGGCCCCCAAATTATATTTGACTTATTCACTGAGAAGAAAACTATATCCTTCAGTGGATGCATGACTCAGCTCTTTGCAGATCATTTCCTTGGAGGAAATGAGATACTCCAGCTCATTGTATTAGCTTATAACCCCTAGGGCCATCTGCAGTCCCTCGCAGTACCAGATTACATTGACCGGTGGGTGTGTGCCCTCCTGGTTGTCATGTCCTGGGCTAGGGGATTTCTTCATGCTTTGATTCAAATCATTTTCATGCTCTGGTTGCTGTTGGAAGCCCCAGTGTTATTGACCATTTCTAGGTGATCCCCACCCTCTGCCAAAACTCTCCTGCATTGACACTTACATCTTGGACTCTGTGCCACCAGCAGTGCATTGCTATGTATGCTCACTTTTTCTATTCTTATCATCTCCCTTGTCCTCATCCATTGCTCTTTCAGAACTCAAAGCACTGAAGGACAGTGAGAGGTTCTTTCCACCTGTACTTCTCATATTACCATGATCTTTTTTTGCACCCTGTTTTTTTGTGTATATTTGGTCTATGATCACCTTCCCATTGTACAAAGCAGTAACTGTGTTTTATACTGTGTTAACACTCATGTTAAGCCCTTTAATCTACACCCTCAGAAACACAAGCGTGAATAGCCAACCCAGGAGAAAGCCAGCAAAGCCAAGTAAAACCACCACCCAGGAGAAAACTGAAAGAGCAGTTGTTGCAGATGGCTGCATCCAAGGTAGTTATGTCTGTTGCTGAAGCTGTTGCCATGCAGTGAAACCAGGGAAGAGGTCACTTCTCTGGGATGTGATAATGTTAACAGATGCTAATCTTTCCATATGGGGATGGGTAAGCCTTGGCATTATCCTTTATGTAGTAACCTTTGGACAGGTAGTGATATATTTGGCATTTTATATCCTCTGCTGTTTGGGTGGGCATTTTATGGTTAGTCTTTTGATTGGAAAAACAAATGCAGAGAAGTACCTAGATCAGCATGAAGACATTTCTTCCTCCAGTATCAACTGGGGTTCCTAAGTGCTTAGAAGAAATGAAATGGGAAACCAGGGCTATTAAGAGTAATAAATGATTGATGGGTGCCAATATAATTGATTAAACTCTCCAGACAGTTATCCAGTTTTTCTCGAAAGATTATGTCCAATATTTTTATTATATGCTAAGTGATGATGGGTCTTTTCTTCTTGAAATTATGTAGATTCTTCAAACTGTACTCATTCAGTTTCTTACTAGGAAAATATTCTGCCATGCATTTGAAGATTGCTGGTTCTTCCAAACAGTTATCCTTTTATCTAATCAGGTTAATAGAAATAGACTGGCCACTTTGTTTTAGTACATCCATTGTAAATGATTTTGGCACACACCTTCAAGAGTTCAGAGGAGCTCAACAGAAAATAACAGAGAAAGATGATCAAGTACAAGGTACAGCAAAAGATCTTGCAGTACCTTCTTTGAAGTTGAAGCTGTAAGTAGAATGAAGTTTGCCACCATCTAATCTGTACTTCTCATAAAGATGAAGGGATTTGCATAAGGTCTTATTATATTTATTGCTAAATCCTGGAGATTTCCAGAGCAAGATCATGTGACACTTTGCCAGAGAGTTATTCTTCCATTAATAAGTCAACTCACTGATCCTGATTATATTAATCAGTATTTCATATGGATGATCCATGATTCCATTCACAACTGTGAGGTTTTTATGAACATTATTCAATTGAGTGACAATATTGGAGATCTAGAGGCAGTCCAAGATAAGGAAGCAGAAGAAATACAGTATCTTAGATCTCTAGATATAGTTGATGATGATAGCAACACTACTAAAAAATCAAATAAATAGCTTATTACTAGATTACTTGTAAAGACTTAAGAATATAGCACTTTCAGTAAGGCAAAGAAATAAATACTGTGTAACTGGCAGCCATTGTTGGGAAAATTGCACAGAACTCCTTGAAAGAAATGTTGCATTACAACTTTTTATGGATTTCATTCAGCAAACTGGAGATCAAGCAAATCTCTTCTGGGTGATAGTGGAAGGATACTGGGTTATAGCCCAATTGTAGCTACAGGTTTTATTAAGTCATCAGAATGATGAAAACATTAAACAAACTAAACCAAAGTTCTTTTAGGAGCAGCTGCTGTTGGAATTTATAAACAGCATTTATCATAAAGAGTTACTTTTGACGACTATTAGGTAGCAAAATTAGAAGATACTTTGAATCGTGAAGATCCAACCCCTGAAATCTATGAAACATTCAAAGGAAGGTGTATGAGTTTATGCTGCGAGATGATAATTGCAGCCCTCTTTTCAGACACATGCTAGCTGAACTGGATATGTTAAAATATCCTAGTCTCAGGAAATCAGATGATGATGATGGAGAATCTTTTATTGGGCCCTATAAAGAAAGCATAAATGTGTCTTTAGATGACATTTAGATGTTTCTGCTGATGACTTTGTACAATTTCATGTTTACATTTCAGACACTGGTGTTTGTAATGATCATGACAAGACATATGCATTATATGCCATTACTGTACACCAGTGCAATCCAACCTGTGAGGAGATTTGGAAAAACTATTGTTGTTATAGCATTTCTATGACTTCCACATCAAACTGAGTGAAGAATTTGAAAATCTGTCAAGCATATTGAAACTTCCTGGTAAAACAGCTTTTAATATTATGGACAGAGATTTTTTTAGGAAAGAGAAAAAAGGATCTAAATGAATATTTGCAGTTATTATTAACTCCTGAAATGATGAAAGCATCACCAGCTTTGGTTCACTCTGTGTATGATTTCCTTGAGAACAAAGCCTACACTAAAGGAAAAGGAGATTTTGCTCTCAAGATGGACTCTTCTATAAATCCACTTCACAATTCTATGACGAAAGTTTCATCCCTTAAATCCTTTCCTGATACTTTGGCAAAGGGAATGACTATAATATCACACAACATGGGCAAAATGTCAGAAAGATTAGTTTAAAATATGAAGCAATCATTTTTCAATGTGTCTTCTTTAATTCCAAAGCTTGAGTCAGATCCAGAACATTGTATGTCTCAGCTCAGCTTGACAGTATGTGGATTATGTTATTCCACTTAAGGTAATGCTGCTTCTCATGGATTAAGTATTCTATTATTTTTTCTTTGCTATTTTGTTTTTTAATGCATTTCTGTGAACTTTAACATTTTACATAGCAGTGATAACTTTCTTATGATCTAATAAGTAGTTAGAGAGCAATTATCAAACAATATCATGGGTCACAGTCTCACAACTTCAGCTATTTCCATTATTGTAAAGTATGACATAATACAGAGAGGTGTTAACTCTCAAGGTACAGCTCAACAAGCAGTTAAATAGGTAATTTCAAAAATTGTTATCAGTTACAGTTCCACAGTTTCAGTTCTTTCCTTATTATGAAATACAGGATATATCCAGAAAGGTGAAGACTTTCAAAGCACAATTCAATGCGTAGCTATACAGCAAATCTCAAAGAATGTTATAGGTTACAGTTCCACCATGTTATTTACCTCTTCCTAGCTGTTCAAACACCCCAGCATCTAAAAAAAAATGTATATATTTATATAAAGTTTCAGTATTCATAGACTTCTGTTAAATCTTACCTTGTTTGTTGCTACCCCTTCCTCTCACTTAATCTCTTTCTCCATCTTAAGGGGTGTCTAGGCAGTGACCACCCTAACCTGATCATATTGAAAAGGGGGTTGATGGTATGGAGGGGGCTGCATCTGATTGTTGTTCTTAAAGAGGCTGTTGCCTCTGGGTTTTAAGACATCTGGCATAGGAACATTCTGGTGGATTTAAGTTTCTGAGAGATAAAACTTAGTGAGTGAATCTTTTATAGAATCTCAGGTAGGGACCTAGGTATTTGGGGACTACTTTTGGTAAGGGCCTGGCATACTGTGACCATTTGGGATATCTAGCTGGAGCTTGCATTAGAGAAATCTTAGGATAGCCTCTCGATGCTATTTGGGAACTCTCAGCCACTGTAACCTCAGCTTGTTACCTTACTTTTTCCCCCTTTTTGGACAAATAGGCATATTCAATCTGTTGCTGCAGGACGAGGCTCATTCCTCGGAGTCATGTCCCATGTTGCCAGGGAGATTCATTCCCCTGGGTGCCATGTCCCTCATGGGGGAGAGGTTAATGAATTTATTTACTGATTTGGGCTTAGAGAGAGAAAGGCCACATCTGAGCAACAAAATAGGTTCCCTGGAGGTGCCTCTTAGGCATAATTATAGGAAAACTCAGCCTCCTGTTTATAGCCCTAGGTTTCATAAGAGCAAGCCTCAAGTCAATGGCCTGATTTATTAAGTAGTGGATTCCTAATTTCACTTAATATATATTCTATCCCAAGACAAATGGTCAGTTTCTTACATTATCTTCACTTAGTTGTACATAGGCAGAAGCCAAAGTTAGTGAAAACAAGAAGAGCAGACATAAGGAGAGAGAGTTCTCCATGTGGCAAGAAGCAGAGATACAAGCACAGGAACCCCAAATATCACAGCAAGCCAACATCAGAATGCTTTGGAATTCGGGGAGAAAGGAAGCCTTGCTGATATCTTGAAGATGGGCCTCTAGCCTTCAAAACCTTGAGCCAATAAATTCATGTTTAAGCCAACCCTTTGTGTGGTATTTGTCATAGAAGCCTGGCAAACTAAGAGACTTTTTGACAGAACTAACATGCTATATAGTAAGAGATTTGTTATAGAAACTGGTTCACATTTTGCCCAGGAGGATTGCCAAGTCTGATTCTTTAGGGCAGGTTGTGAATTGAAAGTGACATTTGATTTCCAAGTAGAGGCAGGCTGATTTAAGTAGAAGCAGAAATTCTTCTGATTTCTGAAATCCTCACTTCTGATTTTAAATCCTCTAATTAGTTGGATGGGGAGACTCCCCACATTAATGTGGGCAATCTCCTTTGTTGATTGTAGATGCAATGAATTGTGGATACAATGAACTTATTATAGATGCAAATCCATCTATTAAATACACTCACAGTGATAATAAGTCCAGCACTATCTTGACCAAACCACTGTACAACATAATGCACCCAACTTGAAATATGAATTTAACCTTCACAGTCAACTTCTTATCATCATGGCACTAGTACACATCAAATTAACCCATAATTAATCCCCAAATAGTGACAATAGCATAGTCATACTTCTGCTACAACAGAAAATGCACTAACCATTTCCCCAGAAGAGGATGCAAGTCCAGAGTGATATTTGGTCTTACTCTATAAATTTTATACTATGACATAAAGTTAATACAACTTATGTTTTATGATAAGGGAGTAAGAGCTGGAAGAAAACAAAGATAGTTACTGCATATATGCCTGTGGGTTTCTGTGTGTGTGTGTGTTTGTGTGGTTATGTATATTTAAACATTCATAACAAAATAGGGTAAATAATTAATAACAAAAGTTTTCCTTCTGCACCTGGTCACATGGTCATAGCTAGTACTTAAAACTACTTTCAACCATTATCCATTCCAATTCTCCTTTACCCTCAGCAAACACCTCATCTGTTGATGGTATTTTGCTTGGTGGGATGACCTAAACCTTCATTCCTAAAGGCTATAGACCATTAGTAGTCCTGACTGGTTTGGGTTGCTGTAGTATTCCATTAATTTAAACATAGGACATGGTAATACTAAGGGAATGCCTACATTCCAGACCTACACTGCCTTATTCCTTATCTCCATTAGCAGTCAAATTTCCCTTCAGTAAGTAGGACCAAAAACCCCAACCAGTACAGTAATTCTCTTGCTGGCTATTGATTCAGAGGCATACAGAGAACAAAATGGCCAGATGGCAGTCTTATATTCCATATCAATAGAATCATTGTTGTGTCACCTGGAAGAAGCACTCCTCTATGTGAAGACTTCTAGGCCAGTGAAAGATAACGTCACAGGGATAAGAAGAAAAGATGTTCCAATGGATCAAATGGGTAATAGTGATTGGTGTCACTCCCTTTTCTTCCTTGTGATTCCTGGGCCATTGAATCCTGGCTATGGGAGAAACAATACTACAGAGTGGACATTGATTTAGAGAAGATATGACCCCAAAGACCATTTAGTCATCCCTGCAAGGTATTGCTCCCCTGCTGGCACTGTGATTGAGTCTTCAATAAGCCATTCCACAGTTCTATCAATCTACTGATTCAAGACGATGGAGAACTTGTTAAGGTCGGTGAATCCTATGAACATGGATCTAATACACATTTTTTTTTTATTTGTTGTGAAGTGATTTCCTCTAGCAGAAGCAATGTTTATGGAATACAATTACGTTTGATAATTCTATAAGTCCACAGAAAGTAGTTTAGGTTAAAGTAGTTTCCACAGCAGTCTGGCTGTCTGGACCTGATTCAGAGTCTCTTCCTTTTCCTCTGGTTCAAGATTTAGAAGCTTTTGGGTTACTTGATAAATGGGCCTGAGTAGCACACCAAAATGAGGAATATGTTGTTTCAAAATTCCTTGAAGGACAACTAGACATTCTGTCTCTTTATTGTTTGTAGGAGGGGCCAGATGCAACACATTTTCACTTGCCTGAAATAGGATACCTTGACACTGCCCACTCCATTTGATGCCTAGAAATTTCACTGATGTGGAACTCCCCTGAATTTTTTTTTTTTATTTTCAATGTATTAACCATCCTCTGACATGCAAATGTCTTACCATAAGTCTAAAGTAGTTGCTACTTCTGCTCAATAGGTCCAGTCAGCATATCATTAATAATGGAACTGTATGAAGGGTAATTCAATCAAGTCACCTGCAGAATTGATTATGATATATGGCTGTAGATTTTCTATGCCCATGAGGAAGGCCAGTGCAGTATTTTTGCAAACTTTTCCAGCTGAAATCCAATTAACAAGTATTGGGAGAAAAAACATATTTGCCAGATCAATAGCTGCATGCCAAGTACCTGAGGATGTGTTAGTTTGTCCAAGCAATGATAGCATGTCTAAACATCAACTGCAAGAGAATAATGAGCTGGTTAATTTTATGAGAATCCACTGTCATCTTCCAAAATTCATCTCTTTTCTGCACAGGACAAATAGGAGTGTTGCATAGGAATTTGATACAATCACACCCCTGGATCCTTCAAGCCCTTAATGGTGGCACCAATCTTTACATACTTGGATGAATTTATTTCTGAACTCTTTATTCAGGCCCCTTGATCAAGGTATCTAAATTTTCAGCAATATCAACTCTGATTATTTTAATTTTTGATAAGTGCTAATATCTGATTACGTGAATTGTCTAACTTCATTCTTTTTGTAAGTTGTTTTTAGTATCTTAGTCCTTTGCTTTTTTATCTTAATTGTAAAATCAACTTGTTTATTTCTGCAAAAAATAAAAGCTTCACTTCAATTTAAATTGGGGTTGCATTGAATCCATAGATCAATTTGGGATTCATTAATAGATAATTTCTCCAAAAGGCCTCCCTACCAATATCATATTTCCATACTTCTTTATTTTATTCAGAGTCCATGAACAGCTTTACCTATCCATTAAGTTATAATTTCTTGTTGTGGGACCAGGCATTCATGTATTTTTCAAAATTATTCTAAGTGTTTCATATATATATATATATATGAAACATATATATATATATATATGTAGATAGATAGATATAGATATATATATCCATATCCTAGTATGGTCTATTGATTAGTATATTAGATCCCCAACAAAGATAGACTATGTAAAATACACACAAAAAATGTGTCCTTTTACTGTACCAGATCTAATATTCTCATGTTCTAACACATAGAATAGTACAGTTATCTGACTACTGTCTACTATTACCTCTCCTGTTAATACCTTTATCCATATGTTTATGTGCTGGTTTGAGTGTATTATGTCCCCCAAAAATCCATGTTCTTTATTACAATCTTATGGGGGCAGACGTATTAGTGATGATTTAGTTTTTCCATGGAGATGTGACTCAATCAACTATGAGTGAAATATTTAATTGGATTATTTCCATGGATATATGGACCCCACCTATTCAGGGTGGGTCTTGATTTAATCACTGGAGTTATATAAAAAAGCTCATAAACAGAAGGACCTCAGAGCAGCTGAGAGCAACATTTTGGATAACTGAGAGTGACATTTTAGAATGCAGCTGCAGCTTAGAAAGACATTTTGAAGATGGTCATTGAAAGCTGACAGTGACATTTTAGAGAATGCTATTTTGAAACACAATCTGGGAGCAAGCAGATGCCAGCCATGTGCTTTCCCAGCTAACACAGGTTTTCCAGACGTCAATGGCTTCTAGGGAAGGTAGCTGGAAAAATATGAGGATCTTTCTAAGTATTTAAGTCACTAGAGCTCTAAATCAGAAATTTGCTATACTTTTCTTGATGACAGATAATAGAATAGGACAGCAGAAATAAGGGGCTATATTTAAATATTAGGCAAATTATTAAGGATAGAAAAAATTAATTTTCAACCTCATATTTGATGTATGCCACTTCATTAACATAATTTTATTTTCTAACAGAGGATAATAAATGAATTTAAGATCGAATTTACTAGTTACCTCATTGATCAAAAATTTATTTTATTTTATTATTATTTTTAAAATTCCATTGTCTTTTGAGCTTGATGGAGTTATAAGAATACAAATAGATGAGCTTTAGATGGTATTGCTTCTAAGCAATAATGATTCCAGAATTTTGCATGTCAGAATGGGATTGCATATATGATCAATTGGCTTAGCATGTGGTGTCAGAGAAATCTGAGCTTAATCCTGGCTCTGTTAACTGTGTGATTTGGTAAAATTATACATCCAGTTTGGCATGAGAATGTCATGTATAAAATGATGCTAAATTATTTAGTATGTAGATTGCCATGTAGGTTATATAAAAAAAAGTCCAAAAAATTAATTCCTAGCTCTAATAACAACAATACATGTGTTTTTATGGACATTTTATTTTATGATATCCAACTCTGTGAGTCTTGAGAAAATGGTTTTATTTGAATCTTTCAGACTGATCTTTTTTTTTAATTTTATGATCTATATTTTTCTAGCTTCTTTTCGTCTATAAGTGAAATCAACTACACATAAACACAACCAGTTTAGTAGTCATGAAATATTAGTTAACAGGAATTCCTTTTGGCAGAACAAAATGGATGAAATGGCTAAACACCATAAACTTTCTCTACTCTATTTTCAGTTTCTTGTTGTGATGTAAAGAATTTCTGTAGTGTGATCATGATTTTCTATAAAATATGCCTTCATTTGTAAACCAATTTCTTGCTTCACAGCAAAGTTCAGTTCCAAGAATTGTCTGAAAATTATATTGTCAAGAGTATCTGGAGAATTTAAGTAAAACATACTACTATACCACTGACATGTTCATAAGCAGAATGTGGTGACAGAGAAGAATCACTTTCATCACTTATAGCATAGAATATTGATATTCACTGGATTTATACTCAACAGAATGATATTTAATATATAAATACTTTCATGTAACAAATATGCACATAACTTAAAGAAGAAATACTTTGCTCCTTTTTTAAGACCTATTCATTGCTCAATGCTTCAATTAAAAAAATGATTTTCAATTGCCTATTTATTTTAGATAAATAAAATTTGGACTCAGTGTTTCAATTTTGTGCATCAATCACAAGGAATCAAAAATTTAATTTAATACAAATATTTCAGCACATCTCATAAATAAGCACCATGTGATGACACCATGTTCATGAAGTTGAATAGGCCATGCTTGAAAATTTGGGTCATTATTAGTTATTCTTTGGTTTGGACAGAGTAATTTAATTTCCCAAGTTCACATTCTTAATAGGTGATAAATTGGATTTTACAATACAGGGATAAAGAGGTCTTAATCCTCCACAATTGCTGCCTTGTCTCAGTCATGCTAGGGAAATGAAGGTTGGAGGTATAAAGATGTTGAAATTTCTGATGAGTGTTAATCAAGATGTACTATGTAATAGATCCCCTTAGTAGGCAACCTACTGATGCATTTTTCAAAATGTAGTTGCCTAATTTTATTTCCTTTCACTGTGCTTCTTTTTATCTCCCTAATCCCTGTTTTGTCCCTAAAACTCATCAGTAAATATTTCTGTATATAATCCATGGATTATTTGAAGATATATATAGAGAGACAGGTAGAGAAACTTAGGGGTAGAGAGAAAATGAATGAAGAATTTTTTTTGAACAGAATGTATTTTTTGTTATGTTCAACAATGCATTAATACAAAAATATATTATTAATATTTATTTTATTAATATAGCCACTCAAAGTTAGATATTGTTATAAGGTTTCTTCATGTGTGAGTTTTCATGAAACATTGTAATTTGGCTGCATGTACACGGAAATTGGAATTTAGCTTAATTACGTATTTTCACTCTAGTATTATCTGGACCAAATGAGCATATTTTCTTATCTAACCCCATGATTATGAAGCCATTTATTATATTTATTAGAAAAATCTTTCACATAGCTCTGTGGGAGACTTTCTTGGAAAATAAAGATGTAGTTTACTTCTCATTCCAGTAACTTTAAGACGGTTTGCACATTCTCTTCTTGACATATGAACATCTTAATAAGATGAAACCTTGGTGTGTTTCATGTTATACATATAAATCATTTGAAGGCCCCTGAATGCTGCCTGGCCCAGTTCATGACACATGCTTTACTTACTCCTATGGGTCCTGGAAAATACAGGGGTTAATAATGGTTCAAACACGTTGGTATATAACAAACTTAGGGAAAAACCAAAGGCACCATACTGAAATCTTGCTACTATTTATGGATACTAGATTTAATTATTCTCAGTTCATTTACAGGTGCCTTTTAACTTTTTGGTTTTGGCATGCACACTCCTCTGAATAAGAAAAAGTCTGAAGGCATAGGGAAGATTACCAGATATCAATTAATATTGGGGGCAAATTTCATGATTGACTTGTTTCAGCAATAGCTTTTAAAAACAATTTAATTAAGGATTATTGGGTAATATTTATTTCATAGTTATTTAGAGACTACATAAGCAACTGAAATACATTAATGAAATGTCGGTGCTTTCTTTTTTGGTGAAAGTATTTCTCAGCAATCCATCCAAGGACTTTGCAGGGATAATGAGCATATAAATAGGGAAACACCTCATGTTGTTATTAAGTTAAAATTTGAACAACAACAATAGTGTTACAACAAACTGCAAAGAGCAAAAAGGGAAATTTATTGTTATGCATTTCAAGAAAAAAACTGGAAAAAAAGCCATTTCACTGCTTTTGTTTGCAAACACAATGCATCTGCCTCCAGGATACTTTCTGCAGCCCTGTTCACCACTATTCCTGAAGGAATAATGGAAACATCAATCCCAGGAAACAGCACAAAATTGGTATTAAGAGCTTGACTGGTAAGACAAGTTGAAATGTGAGTCTAACATGCCAATTTGTCATCATCTAAAATTTTAAACATTTTAAAATTGCATAATTTTCACACCTGTTTCTTATTCAAATTTAATAATATTTTGTGATGTGAATGTGTTTACTCACACTTTATAATTACAATGTGCATGAAGTATGACTAATATTGAGATGTATACTTTCCACTATAACAATTTTGGAATTAAAAATCTCAATAATCATTTTTGTGTTTATAAATTTTAAGATAATGTAAGAAAAGGATATAAAAATTGAAAAGAAATGAACTAGAAATAAATATGTCAATTGGCAGGTTTTTTTAAATTTTAACCAGCAAGTGAATGATGCCATTTCTTCCTTTAAATTACACAGGGGAATTCATCCACTTGGGCACAACTTTTTTGTTAATACTGACTGCATCAATGCTCTGGATATTATTATTCTCTTCCAAGAAACAAAGATGAGGACAAAATTGTGTGGACTCTATTTTCACAGGACACTGCCTTCAGGACATATACATATGAAGTAAAATGTCAAGGTTGCCCTTTGATTTGAATACATACAGGATGCAGTTGAAGAATATGAGTGAATTCACTATGATTTTATTAGTCTCTGTGTAATTTGACTTTCATTTACTATAATTACCCAGAAATCTTCAGGAGTTGACAGCTTGATATAACCTCACATGATTTATAGTAAATTCTCAGCATTCATTATGAGTGAATCCACTTTCTGGAATCCCAGTGAAGAACTTCCTAATGTTACCTCACTTCTCCATGTGCCCTTACACTCTCAGATCCATCTAGGCTCTGGACATGACTTTGCATGCTTTGGCTCAGAACAATAAATATTTACCCCATTATTTCCTTCCCACTGTTCAATTACAGAAGTTTATTAGATCTATTCTGAAACTTCCAAAATTATATTGAAATAAGATGGTATTACTTACTGAGTGTATAATTAAGGCACAGGAAAAAATATATAGCTTGAAAAATATCTTACAACTGGCTACAATGTACAGATGGACCAAGAACTGAAAAGCTAGGAAATCTACCTTTGGGACTTCCTTTGATTCAGGTTCTTGCTGATTCTCCAGCATTCCCTTTATCCCCTATATTTAAGGAATGAACTTGTATTTGTCAATTTGTCGTCATTCCTCAAAGTTTACACCCAGTGAGCAAAGCCCTGAGAAATGCTTTCACACTACCTTAACTGGCACCTGTTTCTACCTTATTTATTCTTCTTTGTTTTCTTTTGTTCTAAGATTTGTTTATTGCAAAGGACATTAGTTCTAGAAATTTACACTTTTCAATAAAATTCAGTTTTTTTCCAAGCAGGGATGCTTGTACTGTGAGTCCACCATAACAACCCCATGAAAACAAGGATCAAGGAGTTGATTCTTAAGTCTGAATTCAAATCCAATCCAATAGTATTCAGGACCTCAATTTCTAATCAGTTATGCAAAGAGAATTCATCACTATTAGAACAAATCGATTTGGTAGCAGAGTGTTTTAAATCTGCATTCAAAATTCCTCTTGAAAAAAAAATAAAACACTGACTCTAATGTGGAGTTCATGTTGTCTTTAAAAATGAGTTATTTGAAACCACACATCTTAGTAAATTTCACAATTATGATCTTTTTGTTGATAAACTACTTCAAAAGTATTTCAAAATATACATCTCCTACAAAAATTATGATGTTTCCAGCATCCCAGGATCATTTTATGGTTTCTACCAATCAAATCAAGTTTTCAAAGGTTATGGTTATGCAACTGGTTTGTCAACATAGTTGCACTTTGAAATTAACAAAAATAATCTTTCTTTGAGAAATAAGTTAGCATGAGTTCCAAGGATGCACTCACTCCTACCTATCATTATGTGACCAAGAAATCAGTCAACAAGTTAGACAAATTGATATCAAGTTGATGTGCATGAAAATTGCATGTTCCTCTCTTTTCTCCTAGTAAAGTACAAGCCAAAAGGAGAGAATGAACATTCTCCCATGATTTCATATTCATCAGGACAATATGGAAAAAATGGAATATTTAATTCTAATATTAATAACTTTTCATTCTTCTTGTCCCTGCTCAATTACCTTTCCATAAAGAAATAATTATTTGATTCTCATTGTTCATTTGCTTTCTATCAAGCTTTACCACTATACTGACACTGTAACTTGAATAAAAGCAAGATTTTGTCTGTACACACAATTGTATCCTCAGGATAAAACATAGGTTCTTGCAACACACAGTTTACTCAGGAAAAAAAAAAAATATATATATATATATATATATATATATGTTTAATGAGTTGTGAGTCAGGTAATGAGTCACACTTAGCACTTGAATGTGGCTTATTAGTTATTGTATGATATATAAATATTTTATATACACTACCTGTTTATATCTTATAACAACTTGTAGTTGAGAAAAAGAAGCATACAAACTTTAAGTAATGGGCTCAAGATCACATCATTCATATAAGTGACACCAGCATTCAAAACTTAGTTTCCTGACAACAGAGTCCCTGCTTGTAAGCACTTCAGTATATAGAATGCAAGAAAAATGTGCTTTTCCTGTTGCCCACATATTTTCAGGTCTTTTGACCATACCTTATGAAGTAGTGAAGGTCTTTTTTAAGTCAATGGCAGAAATGAGAGAAACGAATGTTTTTAAAATAAGGAAGAATTGGTTTACACTAGATTTGACAAATCATCTGTTGATATATGTAGAATTGCAGGGTATTTTCCTGGATGATGAATAGCTGAAGACATAAAAAATAGTAGTAATAGTAAAAAAAAGGTGAAGGAGAAGGAGAAAGAGGAGGAGAAAGATAAAGGGGTGGAGGAGAAGAGATAGAGGTAGAAGTAAATGTAGATGTAGATGTAGAAGAAGAAGGAGGAGGAGGGAACTGGAAGAAGGAGAAAGAGCAGAAAATGAGGAAAAGGAAATTTAGGAAGAGGGTGAAGAAGAAGGAGAATATTGGGAAAGCAAAGTAGATGAGATCAGTTATAATTATAATGATTCTGAGGTTCCATTTCAATTTCAAGGCACAGTACTAGAATCCCAGAAAGATATTATACAGGAAAGTGTGGTGTTATCAAGGAAGGAGATATTTGAAGCAACCCCACTTGTTTCAAATTAAAAGAAAATACAGAACGTCTGTTTTTACTTAGGATGTAGAAATCTGCAAAAAAATTGCAACAACATATCAATTTTTAAAAAGCCAGATAATATAAAAAATTCATAGCTTTTCATGAGCCCACCAGAGAGTTGAGGTTTCATACATTCAAGTAATCTGAATTCCAAGGAGGGGCAATGAACTCAGAGATGGCATAGTTGAACTGTTTCACCTTGTCACAGATGGGAGAAAGCAGTTGCCATAGTACAAGCTGCTATGAAGAAATCAGCTAAATTACAAAGAATTGTTAAGACCTGGTGAGGGATGAGTGTCAGTTGGTAAAAGCAGAGAAATCTAGAACTGAGGGGTTTACATTCATTTTTAATGTCTTCTTTGCAGGTCTCTGTTCATGAGGTGTTCATGAGGAAGATTGGGGCCAGGCTAGTGGAGGGGATAAACAACTTTTACAAATACATGAGAAATTTCATCAGAGAGACAGGCACCATAATGTATCAATGAAATGGTAGAAATAAATTTTCAAATGCACACACAAAACAACACAATATCAGAAACAAGAATTCCTTCAACAGGTTCATAGGTAGAGTGAATGCAGCTGAGAAAAGAATAAGTGAAACTAAAGATTGGCAATAGGAAATAGAAAACCAAACAGAAAATTAACGGAAAAACAGAGTGGGAAGAAATTTTCCCAAAGCTGCGGAGCAATATCAGGCATTTTAATATACATGGAGTTAGAATTCTACAATAAGAATAGAGAGGGAATGAATCAGAAGAAATATTTAAACAGATAATTGCCAAGTTATGTGGTTGTAGTATATTATATTAGGTAGACTATGATAAATTAAACATGCACATAATACTTAATGTACGTGAGCATGACATAAGTAATGATAAAGGATGAGCACATAAAAGTAAGGGATAGGGCAATGTCATATTGAATCTGAAGGCTCTTAGAAAATTTTGGTTTTTACTCTTAATGAGATGGGACGTCAGCTAGGTTTTTATGAAGACAGTGACATGATACAATTTACATTTTAAGAGTAACGCTCTGACCTCTACATTGAGATTAGACTCAATAAGCACAAGGCAGAAAACAGCGAGACAATCTAGAAGGATTTATAATAATTTTAAGACTGAGATTATGGTTTTTTGGGCCAGGGTGGTAGCAAAGGAGGTGTTGAGAAATAGTCACAATCCAAATGTGATATGCTGATGGACTCAATGTGAGGTGTGTGAGTAGAGAATATGAGAGGAGGACCCCCAAGTCCTTGCCTAAAAATGTAGCAGGATAGCTTTATATTACTTGAGATTAAACATTACATATGGCAAAAATCTACCAGAGATTTATCTGGTGAAGATTATCTATAGGCATTACATACCTATATTCCTTTGAATCTTGATTGGCACAAAGTATGGGCTGAGTAAATATTGCCTATTTTAATCCATTACTCTATAACATTGATCATTTGTAAACAAAAGCTACCATTCATATTTTGTGATTTTCTATTCCATGCTTATTTTATCTTTATTTAAATAGTTCAAATTTTACAATACATAGAATTTTGCCATACCGCAATGAACAAAAGGATTTTGTCTTAAAAATACTTCAGACAACATCTTAACATCTTACATAAAATATGACATGCATGATATAAACTCAGAAAATAGAGGGACAGTGCAAATACTCTAGTGTTTTCATGTTGTCCAAATGTTATATTACATTTATTTAATAACAATATAAATGCTTTGTAGAATATATTGTAAGAGGAAAGGGTAGTCTGAATTAAATTAATATATGAGCAATTCCTGAATTTATAACTCTGAAAAATTAGAGAATCCGATGACCATCATTGCCAACAAAAACCAATAGCATCCATTTCCTAATTTATAGAAATATATATAAATGAAAGAAGGCAAACAGAGTTCATAAAAAAGACCAGAAAATGTAGGTTTTATAAATATATGAAAAGACACAATGCATGTATGAGAGATTGGTTCAAAAGTACATTATTTAAAAATAAATGCTTTATAAAAGACATTTCTAATTGCAAACAAATAGAAAATAATTTTCAGAAAATACAGATTCTAGACAACATAGAGTTCAGAGCAAATATAAGACATAATACATTAATTTATGAGGATACTATATATTATGAGTTAAAATGTTCATATAAATTCTGGATCTGGAGGAAAATAATAAACATTTTAAATCATTTGAATAAATTAATTGATGAGCTGGTGAAAACTCATTAATAGGTTACTCCTAAAACAGACTTTTAAATTTATTTTGATTTTCAAAAATCATTTAAGAAAATGAACAAATATAATTCTACAAAAAACCTATAATTCAATAGAATACAAGTCATTTGAAAGCAAAAACTATATCTAACAACCACTGCTAAGTTTATATGAAAATAATCAAATATAGGAAAATTAAGAAAGCATATTTTCTTATATAAACACTGAATAGTAGAAGAAAGTAAAAAAGCCATTCCAGATTTTGTAGAGGAATTTTTAAAGGAAATTTTAGCAACCCAAGTGACTAAAATTGGTGGGATATCAAGAAATTTGGATTCAATATCAATTCTTAGCTTTGCAAATTTTCTGTATTAAAAGTTTCAAAACAAATGAGCCAATAATTTAATTCAATAAATTATTTCTTTTTAAAAAACATAGGCTTGTAGTAATTAAGGAAAAAACAAATGATTATTTTAATCATGCCAAAATTAAATGAAGAAATAGTATTTACTGAAGTTTGTTGACACATCACAGTATCATAGGTTTTTCACATGGATAGCAGATAGACACAAAAGAAATATTACTGTAAGGAGATGAACCTCATGAATTTACAAAACTTCATGTCTTAAAGCATTACAAGATGAGATTCTTAATTTCACTCATGTACAAAGAAAACATTAATTGCCGAAGTTTAAAAAACAAAGGGATTGGAAAGGTTACAATAGTAAGTGAAAACCAAAAGCTGCAAAATAGAAATAGAAAATGAAAAAAAAAACTTGTGTATATACATAATATATACAGATGTATACATCAGCTTAGTCTAAAAGAACATGAACAAAACTAATGTTTAGGATATTTCTATTTTCTTTAAAAATTCAAAATATTTTCATAATTTTCTTCACTGTGAACATATAAACAAACTTTTTTCTGTAACTTAATTCTATCACAATATTTTACTTTGCTCTCAGACCAAATATTGAAGTGCTCTTTTTCCTTTTCAGCTGTTTCCTTGCTTATGAATTAGATTAGGCAAAAGTATTTAGAAAAACCCAGTGAACATTTTCATAACAAAAGCTCTTGTGTATCCAAAATTTTCCAAGACTGTAATATTTTGATGATCACAGTCATAATTGATTTGTATATGATTAAATTATTTCCATTAATCATCTGATTCAATGTTTAATACAACCCTAGGGTTCTTCTAGGGAAACAGAATCAATGAGAGGTGTCTCTGATTATCAAATTGTAAAAGTGACTCACGCAACTGTGAGTATGCACGAGTTCAAATTCTGTAGAGCCATCAACAAACCGTCAACTCTAAGGAAAATGTCTGATGAACTCCTCAGGAAACGAGCCGGCAACTTCGACGAACTCCTCAGGAAATGAACTGGGATCTTCGACGAATGTGTTCGATGAACTCCTCAGGAAACGAACTGGCAACTTAGACGAACTCCTCAGGAAATGCTTCACTGGGCAGCTGAAGAAGTGAAGGTCCTCTATCTGTCTTGCTTATAAGTCTTCAACTGATTAATTGGATCAAATCCAGCCAATTGCATTCTCTCATTGTGGAAGGCACGCCCTTTGATGAGTCATCAGTCACAGCTGCAGTCAATTGACTGATGATCCAATAAACCAGCCTGTTGGTTTATCAACCAGCCTCAAACGTCCTCACAGCAATTGTTAGGCCAGTGTTTGCTTTACCAGACAGCTGGGTCACCTGGCCAAGCTGACACATGAACCTAACCATCACACAACCCTATGGGTTTAAAATTATTTTTCTAGTACAGTTAAGGAATATAGATTTAAAGTTTCAGTGACTTACTAAGTTGAGGCGCCATAGGACTAAAGCTGGCAAATCAAGAAACTAAACCCTGGATTCTCCAGTCCAAAGCAGCACTCTTCATGACTTGCTATATTTCTTCTTGAGAGAATAAACTGAAGAACATCCCAAAGTGCCCTCCAAAATAAAATTATCTGAAATTGGAAATGTTTGTGGGTTTCTGTGATCCAATTTGAAGGATAACACCATATTTTTATTTTTACACATAAACTTTCCTAAAAAACACAGATATTTAAATCACAGGATTCATACATATTTCCTGGATTCCACTTACTATGTATATTTCTAAAAACATATTATTATTATTGTTCCAGATCAGGTTGCCTAAAAGAGGATGGCTCAACAGAAAACTAATAAAAGGATGCTACTCTATTTAGAGAGAAACCAAGTAAATACCCAGAGAGGAATGAAAGGAAAGATGCACTTAAATGTTCAGCATCACTGTCATTTCAATTTCCTGGAGCCCTTTCTCTTCTGTATGAGCCTAATGATAGCATTTTTCACTTCCTTGTTCCTGAGACTATAAATGAGTGGATTCAGCATGGGGACCACCATAGTATAAAACACAGAGGCCACTTGATCTCTTCCAAAGGAGTAGGACTTCTTTGGTTTTAAATAAGTAAAAATTGTAGTCGTGTAATAGATGGTGACTCCCAAGAGGTGGGAGGCACAAGTTGAGAAGCCTTTGCGTTTTCCTGAAGTGGAATTAATTTTCAGGATAGTAGACACAATGGACCCATAGGACACAGAGATTGTGCCAAGAGACACCAATTCATTTAAACTACCAAGAATAAATATCATGATTTCAGTGTCATGAGTGTCAGTACACGACAGGGCTAAAACAGGGGTTAAGTCACAGAAGAAGTGATAGATTACATTGGATTTGCAGAAATGCAAACTGCTCATATAAACAACATTGACTAAGGATTCAGTAAAGCCAATCATGTAGGAGCCAGTGATGAGGGCTCGGCAGAGTCTCATGGACATGACAACTGGGTAGTTCAGAGGATTGCAGATAGCTACATAGTGGTCATAGGCCATTGAAGAGAGAAAAAATAATTCACTGGCAGCAAAGAAAAAAACAAAAGACATCTGGGTGAAGCAGCCCATGAATGAAATATACTTGTTGGAAGTCAGTAAGTTCTCTAATGTTTTAGGTGTGATGACCATTGAATAACAGAGGTCAAGGAATGACAGGTGACTGAGGAAATAATACATAGGGGTGTGAAGCTGGAGATCCAGGTGAATTATCAGCATCATCCCTGCATTCCCCAGCACATTAATCAGGTAAATCAGTAGAAACAGCATAAAGAGGACCTGCCGGATCACTTCTGATTCTGCCAATCCCATAAGGATGAACTCAGTTACATTTGTGTTATTTCTACTTCCCATAATAACATTCAAATGTTTGTAAACTGTTGAGAAAACAAAAGTGATACTTAGTTGAATGAATTCAAAGCAGTTTTTGTTTATTGGAATGATGTAGTATGTTTTTTAGAAAATAGTTTGATTCTAAAAATTCATAATAAAGATAATTTGCAAAATATGAATAAAAAAATCTTAGTTTGCCTGTCAGATATAAATTATTTATAAATCATGATTTGTATGTTATATAACAGAGACTCCTATATATTGCATAACTACAATTAATTTGGCACTTTATTAACACATTTATCCACATGAAATGTTATACCATAGGTACTGCTTTTGTACACATTTTCTGGATGAGAAAGTTAATGAACTTACCTAGAGTCACAAACAAGATTATTTGAACCCAGCGATCATGCACATAAACAATATATTCCACTTAAAATTAGTTTCAGAGAAAGAGAAAAAAGTACTATGTCTGTAACAAACAATGATACAGAGATTCATGAATTATTTACTGTTCTATTGTATGCAATATTATTTAATACAGGTAACAGATCATAAGTTAAACCTCAGACTACTTTACTGGGATGTATTTATGTTATAGATCGCCCATAACTATTGATTTGCAGAAGATTATTTAATCAAATATCCTCCAAAAAATAAATTTCTGATACATGTACATTGATTGATGACTCTGATTCCATCAATTCTATATTTCTGTTTACCTATTTGCTTAAGTAAATCCTACATTGTGTGTATGTGCGTGTGTGTGTATAATTCTGATATTATCCCCATTTTTTAAAGACAAACTAAAATACTCTATTTTTGAGATTAATACTTACCATGAGACAAAGTTGGTGAAAAACATTTTATAGCTTCTCTGTCTAGAAATTTCTCAAACTAAAGTTTGTCTCACAAATAAAATGTCTAAATCATTTAAGGAGCCTGAAATTTCTGTGCTATAACATTTGCTTCCATAGAGAACTTTTGTTTGATTTTTTTGAACATGCATTTTTTGTGTGTTTTTGTTTATTTTTAGGTAAAACAAATCAATCGAAAAGTTTTGTTCAGGTCCTGGTCAAACAGAAAGTTCACCTGGAAATTATGTCTCACAAGTACACCAAGGAGCTACTGTAACCACAAGCAGGGGACAGCATCCCTTACATTTCACCCTGATAATGCCAGGGCACCTCTTATATCGGGATTGCTGATAATGCAACATTTGTCATCTCTGGGACCAATTTCCAGGGAAAATCACTTGGCAAGAGTCCAAGGATAAAATTCAAAGGACTAATGCGTCTGTGTTTGGTTTGTTACTGGCAGTTGTCTCCCCTTAGTAGCCATTAATGTTGAGAGCATTTTTTGGTATTCCTTTGTGATGCTCTAATTTATGACTGGGATAAAGAAAGATGTTTCTGAAAAAATACTTAATTCATCTGTGGCTGAAAGTCCAGATCATTAACCACAAGGTGGTTTATATTTACAATTTTATATTTAAAAGTGTGACATTTTAATAGGAGTAAACATTGTTCATTACACAAAAAATTGAAATACAATAAAAGTTAAAGAAGAAATTGAAATGTTAATCTTTAGAGGTATTTTCTTCCAATTATTTTCCTTTGTGCATGTAAAGCTTATTTATATCTATAGCTATGTGTGTATATTATTTTATCACACTATTTTCAATGATCTTATTTTGTTAGTAAATACTTATAATTGACTTATGTTATATATACTTTTAAAACCAACAATTTCATGTATTTTTCAATGACTGGTACAGCACAGGTAACTTGTTTCTAGGAGTGTACACCAGCTGATGAACGGGTGTTTTTGAGACATCGCAAGGAAAACATGTTGGAATTTCTCCAGGCAGGTTTGTCAGTGTCACCTAGTTCATCTACAGAGCAGATGCATTGATTTTTCAGTAATAACAATGTTGTGACACTTGTTTATTATTTTAATGTATTGGCTTTTATTATATTAAAACAATTATGAGAAAAGAAAGTTAAAGTCTGAGAGAATAAACATTTCAAATTAATTTAATGATCAAAAGCTCATATCCTCTCCATATATAACCAGGAGAAATACATTCTTGTGAACTTCGCAATAATTAATGATAATGAAATCAATTTTCATGTAGATTTCAAGTAACTTATTCAAGAAAAATAGTTTGCACTACAGAATTTCAGGATAGAATTTGATGACATTGGAAAATAATTTTAAAAATAATATTTCATATATTTTAGGAACTTTTGGAAGTACGATTTTCTGATTTTCTCAGTGATAATGAGAAAAGCTTGTTTAGAGATTAGAAAGACAGCATCAATTTATTTCACAATTTATAGCTTTGGGGTTTAAGATGTTTTTCTCAATGCCATCAAAATAGGGACTGCTTACTCCTTCAAAACCCAACATGAGTTTTTCTTTTCAGGATTGAAATAACTTTTTTTTCTAGAAGTCACTGATTGTACTTCAATATAAAACAAGTAAAACTTGAAGAAAGAATAATTACCCATACTAATTTTACATCTAAGTTTTTTGCTGAATGTTTATTGGTGGCATTCCAATACATCATCACTAACAATTAAATAATTTGAAGGAAAATCAGGAGTAAGGAACAGAATGCAAAGAAGACTTCTTTGTCCTACACGTCAGCAAAAAATGGAAATTTATCCATGACAACTACTGAATGTAATTTAAAAAAATTTATATTCCCCCTTTTGCATCAATTTTAAAATTTGTTTTGAAGCTCTAATAGGGATCTTAATAATTTTTCAGAAAAATTGACTATTTTTATTATATTGTCCTTCATATCTCTGTAATATAGATGTCTACTTTTTCTAATAGTACAACTTTGCACTATAATATTTAAATGCTTGTATTTCAATGCTTGGAGATGCAGAGACAGAGACATTTTGGAAACAACCATTTAAAAGAGGACTGGGAGAGAAGCTAGGAGATGAAATCCAGAGTTTGCCCCTGTGGAAGCGAAGAGAGGACTCCCATATGCATAGAGAGAAATAAGCAGGAATGCACAGGAGCTGAAAGAAAGAAGCTAAGACAGAATCCCAGAGACATTTTGGAGAAAGAAATGGAAACAAGGAGCTAATCCCAGCAGACTCTGGTCATGTGCCTTTCCATGTGACAGAGAAACCTCAGATACCATCAACTTATCTTCAGAGATGGTCTCATCCCCTTGGTGCCTTAATTTTGACATTTTCATGGCCTTGGAACTGTAAATTTGTTAACTAAAAAAACAAACAAACAAACAAAAAAAACATTGTAAAAGCCAATCCATTTCTGGTATTTTGCATTTCAGCAGCTTTAGCAAACCAGAACAGCATATATACTGACTAACATTTCCTCTTCTAATCACATTCAGATATGTATTTCTGTGCTGTTAATTATGTTCTCAATGTTATCATCATTCCAAATATGAGTTGCACACATTATAAGCCTCAACTAGATTTTAATGTTTATTCCTTTGTTTGTTTGTTCTGACATGCACTATTCTTCACCTTCCACTGAATTAAAAATAAACTGATGACATAAGGAATAATAGCAAAAATCAAACATTACTTTGTGGCAAGGATCATTATTTAATTATTTTAGCAATAACTTTTATAAACTATTTTATAAGTGGTCATTAGGTGATATTTAATTCATAGTAATTTTAGAGATTACATAAGCAAGTATAAAATATTAATGAAACAGCCATGATTTCTTCTTGCCAGAAATGCCTCAAAAATCTACTCAAGTATAATGCAGGGATAGAATAGAAACAACTTATGTTGTCATTAATTTAAAATTGGAGCAACAATAACTGAATACAAGCTGCAAAAGCCAAAAAATGAAGACATTATTGATATGCATCTCTAGAGTAGAAGTTGAGAAAAAGATGTTTTACTCTTTCTGTTTGTACACAGTTGCATCTACCTCCAGAGTCACTGCTGCTGATCTTTCATCACTGCTCCTGAAGGACTATTGGATGGGGACCAGAGCCAGGAAAGAGGACAAAATATTTTGGTGTGAAAAGGAAACCCTGTGAGACAACTTGAAATTCAAGTTCATCTGATCCCTTTTCTAAGTCACTAGAAACATTTTAAACTAAATAATATTCACAATGTTTCTCATTTGAATTTAGTAATATCTTGTGACATGAATGTGTTTGCTTCCATTTTATAATTATGACCAGTAAAGAAATGCATTTCATGCATGTTACAGCAAATGTAAGAATAGTACTTGGGTGTTTATTTCCACTATATCATTTTTTTTGATGTAAAAATGACAATATTCGTTTACCATTGTGAATTTTCATATGATGTAATGTGAAAAGAAGTGGTTGAAATTAAAAATAAAATTAAGCAGAAAAGAAACCACATAATTTGGCAGATCATTTTTTTTTTTTTACATGACTCATTTAGCCAACAGGTATATTAAACAATTTCTTCATTTACTTTAAACTGATACTTGCATCTACTTGGGCTGATATTCTTTGTCACTGGTTAACTCATCACTGCCTAGGATATAATTTTCCTTTCCAAGAAACAAACATAAGGATATAATTGGGCAGGTTCTCCTTTTCATGGGATATTGCCCTGAGGACCTATAAATATAAACTGAAATGTTAGGGTTGCCATCAGATTTGGAGCCAAAATGTATTCAGTTGTATGTAACTGAAGTCATCATGTTTATATTGGGGAGCTGTACAAATAATATAATACTGATCTGACAGTCTCTCTGTATTTAATATTTCCAGAAATCTTTTTTTTTTATTGTGACAGGAAATTTGAAACAGGTTTTATTGGACATTAGGGATACCCATTTCAAAAACTCCATATACTTTTTTTCTGAAAGAGTTGAAATTCTTGGGTGCCTGCTATTCTTCAGTTGACACTCCCAAAATATTGGTCCATTTCCGGGAAGAAAATAAAACCATTTCCTTTCTTGGATGTGCAACACAGATGTTTCTGATTATTACTTTTGGAACCACGGAATGCATTCTCTTGGCTACAATGGTTTATGATCACTGTGTAGCAATCTTCAACCCACTGATGTATTCAGTTAACATGTCACCCTGAGTCTATGTCCCAATCATCATTGCCTTCTATGTTGGTGGCATTTTGTATGCTACTGTGCATACTGTGACCACTTTTAGCCTATTCTTCTGTGCATCCAATGAAACTAGACATGGCTTTTGTGTCATCCCTCCACTTCTCACTATTTCTTGTTTCTGACACTCATATCAAGCTTCTACTCTTCTACTTTGGGGGATCTATTGAGAGAACTACTATATTGTTAGTCCTGATTTCCTATGCATTAATTCTCTTGGTCTTCCTGAAGATACATTGTGCTGAAAGGAGGTGAAAAGTCTTATCCACTTCAGTTCTCACCTAAGTGGACTGTCATTTTTCAAGGGACAATCCTCTTCATGTATGTAGGCAAAGCCACAGCTATACTTTGGACCATGGTATGACAGAGTCTCTATTTTACACTATTGTGATTCCCATCCTGAATCCCATCATCTACAGTTTGAGGTCTAATGGTGTTAAAGGGGCAGTGAAGAACTTGTGGTCATAACTAAAGTGCATTTTTAGAATTGAATAAAATAGAAAAGAATGTTGGGGGTAATTTTATATTTTATTGGTCAGTAATTAAGGAAGAAAACATCTAGTTCTTAATTAATATTGTCTTAATTTCACAAAATATTTCCAAAGAAGACATTAATCACTCCTAGAACTTAGCATTTTATAAATGCACTTTAATTGTGTAATCTATATGCCTATGACTATGCTCAAATTGATCCATACTAAATATTCATTGATAAACATATTGATATTGTTAGCTTTTGTATAATGTGATTTTCACAATGATAGTCAGAGTTCCTGTTCTTGGGATTCACTGGCCTGATATAACTTCACTTTGTTTATAGTAAGTTCTGCTATCATTTTGAAACTAATTCCTCTTCTGGAATCCCTATGAAAGTCTTCCAAAAGATTATGTACTTGCTTCATGTGCTCTCACACTCTCAGTTCCATCATCAGGATATGACTGTTTGGATTTTTATTCCATTGTTACCTTCCCACTATCCAATCAGAATTGATTACACCCATTCTAAGTCTCCCAGGAATATATGGAGATTATATGGGAATATTTACTGAGTGTAAAGTTAATGCCCTGGGAGAACAATCAAAAGTATACCATAAAGAATAATTTGAAAAAGGCATGTAGCGGTGTACCAAGATCTCAAAAGCTAAACTACCATCAGGAGTTCCTGTGATGTTAGATCCTTTCTCAGTTGCTATTGCTGCATTTATCCTCCATCTATGACATAGGAACTTGCATTTATGATCATCCCCAAATTTACAATTAGTAAATAAATCCCAGAGAAATGTTCTCACATCACATCAACTCACATATGTTTCTACCTCTTTTATTCTGCCTTGTACTTTTTTTTAAAAATTTATTTATTTGAAGAGACCATAAGAGTGTAAATTTACTTTTCTTTCAATGAACTTCACTCTTTTCTCGGCAATGATGCTTGTTCTATGACTCCAATAGAGCAATCCCATTGGGACAATGTAATCAAAGAGTTAATTCTTAAGTTGAGTTTGTGGCTCAATGCAATAATTTTGAGGAGTCCAACTTCTAATTGATTATGTATAAATAAAACTCATACATACCTACTGGAAAAAGCACATCTTTGGTGTCAGTGTATGATTCAAATATACACTCAAAATTCCTCTAAAAACAACAAACAAATTTTAAGAGGCACAAAACTGAGTATAATGTGAACAACAAGTTGACATATAAAGAAATTAACTACTTGAAGGCACAGCTCCTTCAAATTTACTTTCCTGATGATGATGTTTTGAGATGATTTTTTTCAGAATAAAGTGCAAAAAATTTCTTCAAAAGTATTTCTTAATATCTATCTCATGATGATTGAAACATTTGTAGCATTCTAGGATTCTTTTCAAGGCTTTTACCATTCACATAAGGGATTCAAATTGTTAAGGTAAAGTTATATTAAATTGATCCCTGGGTTTATCAGATTATTGTTCTTTAAAATTAACAAAAATAATCTTTCTGTAGGAAAGGATGAGGATGTGGTGACCACTAGGAACAGGGATGCACTGAATTACGCTTCAAAATATCAGACCAATATTCATTCAGCATATATGATAAAAATAGATGTCAAGTTTTGATGCATGAAATTCCACTATTCTCCCACTTTTTATCCTTATAAGTAGAATCCAAATTGTGAGAACTAGGAGTCTCATTATTTTCTCTCATAATGCTCGATATATAATAATGGTATATTTAACTATCATGTTAGTAACTTGTTACTGTTCATATTTCAACTCAGTTATCTTTCCTTAATACAAGAATTCATTGATTTTTTTGACCCATGGTAAGTCAATTTTATATCATTTGGCAAAGTCATTCAAAATTTGTTGTAAATATTTGATTAACATCCAGCTCTACACTGCACAAAACCTGCAATTTGCATAAAGATAGGAATTGTGTCTGTTTCCATACAGTTATATCCCCAGGGTAAAACTTTATAACCTGAAATATATAGTTTATTCAGAAATTATTTTTTGAATGAATTAGAAGTCACAGAACAGGTAATAGTAGCAATTGTTAGCACTTATATGTGGCCATTGTTTACTGGACATTACATAAATGCATTAAATATACTGTCATTTATTACAAAATAACTATAAGAGTTGGTTCTATTATTACCTATGTTAACAGTTGAGGAAACAGAGGCATATAAAATCTAAGTACTGTGCTCAAGTCCACATAGCTCTTAAGATTGATACCAGGATTGGAACCTAAACTTTCTGGCTATAGAGTCCCTGCTTTTAAGCACTTTAGTACAGAGAATGAAACAGAGTGATCTTTCTACTTTGCTTACTTTATTATCAGGCCTCCAGAAAGTGGCATGTGAAATAATAATGGTCTTCATTTTGTTAAAGGTGAATAGCAAATCAAAGGGCAAAAACAAACAAACAAAAACAAAACAAAAAAACTAAACAAAAACCAAACATCTAGACTCTTTGGTCTATCAGCTGAAAAACAAATATAAGTAGAAAATTACAAAAGATGTCAGAGTAAAGCACATCACCACATACAGAATAAAAACCATGAGAATTGTAACAGATGTCATCAAAAATGATATAGGCAAGAAAATATGGAGAGAAATATTTAAAATAGTTAAAGATAATAATTGTTATTGCATATGTGACTACCTGCTGAAATCTTTCAAATATAATTAAAAATACATTTTCAGGATAATTAATATATGCACACATACAGAAATAATTTATAGCCAGAAGGCAGATGCTTCTAAACTTTTTCATGCAGAAGAAATATTAAAACAAAAGGAACATTGGAACTCAATGAAATAACAATGTAAATATGTAAAACTAAAGTTAAATATATTGAACATTGGATTTTTAAATATTATCTTTAAAACTGTGTCTAAAAGCAAACTGTGTTGATATGTCACACATAAAAGTGTAGTTTTGACAACAATAACGCAAAGATTGGGAAAGATGAAGTGGCTCCTCCTACACAAAATTTAATAATTTCTAGAGTAATCATTGTGAAAAGAGAAGACCAAACTGTCAGTATAAGTAATGAAATAGGTATAACACTGTAGTTACACACAAATATTAAACGAATAGCAATAAAATGCTATAAACATCCTTTTGTTGGTAAATTTAACAATTTAGATGAAATGTACAATTCCTTAAATATGTTCACACCAGTAAAATTGGTAACCTGAGCAGTCCTGTATATTTGCAGAACTTGATTTTTTTCCCTAAAAACAATACACACACACACACACACACACACACACAAGGAATTCATTTCCCAGTATGAAAACCTCACATTTCCTTCTCGAATGTGGACAAAATTCTATGCAAATTCTCTTAATACCTGCAGAAAAGGACCACATCTTGGGAGACAGTAGAGCAACAAAATAGAAGAAACTTGGGTCCAGGTTTACTTCTGGAAAAGAGCCACCCATAAACAGTAGTCAGCAAAAACCTGGATTTGTATATCCATGGAGGGTAATTTCCCATTTGTGGAGTCATTATGTTGCTAAATCCTTTTTTTATATCAGGACTGTCTGTAACTAACTAGTCCAGGTTCTTTGATTCTCACCACAGACAAATGAAATCTACTGATAAATCTTTCATGCCCCATCTGAGTTCTTAGTTTGGAAAGATTTGGCTGGTATTGCAAGAACCACACTGTCTTCTCTCAATATGTCTTTAGAATGCCTGCCAGCAATACTTTCCTCTCAATGAACCTCATTATTGACAATTTTTAAAATATAATAAATCAATGAATTTTTTTTTCTAATTCTATTAACAGTAGCCTACATTTCTAGAAGAACAGGCATATCTTAGAGTGGTGATGAAGAATGTGAGATATAAGGTCAGACTGCCTGGGTTTCAACGTAAGACTGTCCATGTTGTTGATTGACCATGAACACTTTCAACAATCTCTCTGTGCCCCAGTTTCATCGACTGTACAGTTCAGCAAATCAAACACATCTTGTGTTCATAGAACTTTCATAGTGAAGGAAAATAGAGAGGAAACAAAGGCATAAGTAAAATATATAGAATATTAGATGGGTAAATGCTATGGAAAATGAATGCTGCATGCATAAGGGATGGGGTAGGTTCAGCTTTAAATAGGATGGTAAGGAATAGTCTTATGAGGAAGGGAACGAAAAAAGATCCATGCAGTTATCTGGGGGAGCAGAATTTCAGGAAGAAGAGAAAGGAAAAAGTCCAGGCAGCAACAGGAATAACGTGTATTGAAGTGTAAGAAGGTCAGTGTGACTGCTCCAAATAGAGCATGATGGACACATGGATAAAACATGAGTTCACAGGATTAAGGAAGAAAGGCAAGATCATTTTGGGTCTGGGGGCTCCTGTAACAGTTTCAATTTTTCCTCTTGGGGTGATGGGAAGTTTTGTAGGTTTTGCAATGAAAATTGATATGATCTAACTTACTTTTTTTTATTAATATGAGTCTTGTTCCTTCATTAAGATTAAGCTCAAGAGGAATAAGGCAGAAAACAGGGAAACAATCTAGAAGATTTCATCAGTAATTCAAGACTGCGATGATGGTTCTTTTGACCAGAGTGGAGGCAGAGAAGTGTTGAGAAATAGTCACACCCCAAATATATTCTGTGCAGAGAATCAGTATGATGGGCTGATGGACAAGAAGTGAAGTGTGAGAATACAGAAAATGCCAGGATGAGTCTTAAGCTTTTTTTGTACATGTAGGAGGGTGGCTTTCTGTTATTTTAGATTAAATTTCATATAATGCAGGTACCTAGCCTAGAGATCTCTTGTGAACATAAACTATGTTAATTATGTTTCTAAAGCACTTTGAATATTGTCTGCAATTCATAAGTGCTCAGTAAATAGAGTCTATTTTCTATCATTATTATATAACATCAATCATTTGCAAACAAAAATGATTGTTTGTAATTTCTTAAGCTGTACGCCAGTATTATTTTCTTTATCATTATTTAAAGAGTTCAACTTTTACAATACATAGACAATACTGGCATAAACAAAGATTTTGTCTCAAAACTACCTCAGACCAAAATTTACATAAAATATGATGTACAATAGTATGAACAGGAATGAAAGAGGGACAGTCTAGTGTTTTCATATTGTCCAAAGTTTATAGTATATTTATTTAATAATGTCATAAATGCTTTCTAGAATATAAGAGGATGGGTAGTCTGAATGTAATAAAAACAAAAGCATCTCCTGTACTTAGTACCATCTGAAAAATTAGAGAATCAATTGACCACCACTGCTAACACAAACTAAAAGCATATATTTTCTAAATCATAAGACATGTACATAAATTAAATTAAGGCCAACACAATTCATTAAAAAGACAAGAAAATGTGAATACCTATGAACATAAGAAAAAAACACAAAGCACATACAAGATGAGAAGTTAGTCAAAAATTATACTTTTTAAAAACAAATGCTTAATAAAGACATCTCTAATTATAAATAAATGGAGACTAAAAATAACATAGAGCTCAGGGCAGAAATAAATCAGATCAGTAATTTATAACATATAAGTTAAAATTTGTATGTAAATTCAGAATATAGAGGGAAATATGCAAATTTTAATTACTTGAATAAATTAATGAACAATGATGAATTGGCCAAAAGTGGTTAAAATCTTTACTCCTATGGACAGAGGGTGAACTGTTTTTTGAACATACAGATATCATTTAGGAAAATGGACAAATATAATTCTACAATTAAAACATTAATATAAATTAAAAGAATACAAATCACTTGAATACTAAAATATATCCAGTAACCATGGTAAAAGTTTAAATAAAAATATAATTAAACAACTGGTAAATGCAAAAAGCATATTTTCTTAAATATACATTTAATAGCAGAGTATATCCAAACTGCAATTCCAGATTATGTAGAGGAATTTAAAGGGAAATTTTATCAACCTACCTAAAATTTATGGGCTGTCACAAAATTTGGATTCATTGACAATTCTTAGCTTTCCAAATTTTCTGTATTGTTTTTTTAAAAAAGGAGCCAAGAATTTAACTCAAGAATGATTTTTTTAAAGAATATAACAAATTTATAGAAATCAGGACAAAGGAAATGATTTATTTTTAATTGTATCAAAATTAAATAAAGAATTATGACTTTCAAAGCCTTGCTGACACATCACAGTATGGAGGGTTTAGAAATGGTTAGCAGGTAGAGGAAAAAGAAACATTATAGTATACACACATTTAATCTGATGAATTGATAAACTTCAGAGATTAAAGCATTGCAAGACGAGATTCTTGATTTGGCTTATACATCAAGAAATCATTCACTTCTAAAGACTCAATGACAGAGGAATTAAAGATGTTAAGGATGAGTGGAAACTGAAAGCTACAAAAAAAGAAATAGATAATGACAAAAATTGTATATATATATGAATATATACATACACACGCATAAGATTAATACAGAAGATTATGACAAAACTATCAAAAACTGTTATGATATTTCTATTTACTTTAGTATTTTAAAATATTTTCCAAGTTTTCTTCAATGATCAAATCTCCTTTTTTGTATAACTTAATTTTATCACAGTATTCTACTTTGCTCTAAGACCAAATATTGAAGTACTGATTTTAGATGTCAGTTTATTTATGAATAAGGATTAACCAAACTGTGTATAAAGTGCTAGTGAATATTTTCATAACAAAAGGCATAAGGTATTCAAAATTTTACAAGTATGTAAGTATTCAGATGATGTGGATAAAATTTATTAGTACGGCATTAAATATTTCAATTCATCATATTATTTAATTTATAATAACTCTATGGATTTAAAATTATTTTTCTTATACATTTGAGGAAGCTAGATTTATAGATTTAGTAACTTACTAAGGGATATACAACGAAAAAGCTGGCAGATTTAGAAACTCAACCCTGGATTGCCTATTCCCAAGCAGCACTCTTTACTATTGTGCTATACTTCTCTATAGAATTAAAGGGACTTCCAAAAGTGTTCTCAATAATGAAATTACATGAAATTGGAGCATGCCTGGGAATTCTATGATACAGTTTGAAAGAAAAAATACACTTTTTTTTTGCACAATGGTTTCCATAAAAGAAACATATATATTGAAACCAAAATTCTAACACATATTTCATGGATTCCAATTACTATGTAGGTTGCACAAAAATGTATGTTTGGGAAAACTTATAAGATTAGGTATATGATGGGTCAACAGAAATGCAAGCTAGAGAATGTTACTGTATTTAGACAGAGACCAAGTAAATACCAAATAGGTATAGGAGCCTGAATGTTCAATGTCACTGTCATTTCAATTGCCTCTAGCCCTCTCTCTTCTGCATGACTCTAATGAGAGTATTTTTCACTTCTTTGTTCCTGAGACTATAAATGAGTGATTCATCATGGGGATCACCATAGTATAAAACACTGAGGCCACTTGATCTTTTCTCAAGGAGTAGGATTTTTTGGATTTTAAATAAGTAAAAATTGTCATGCTGAAAAAGATGGTGACTCCCAGGAGGTGAGATGCACAAGTAGAGAAGGCTTTGTGCTTTCCTGAAGTGGAATTGATTTTCAGGATGGTAGAGAGAATGGACCCATAGGACACAGAGATTGTGATAAGCAACACTATTACAGTAAAGCCACAGAGAATCATAATCATGATTTCAGTGTCATGAGTGTCAGTGCAGGACAGAGCTAAAATTGGGGATGTGTCACAAAAAAAGTGATAGATTACATTGGAGCTGCAGAAATGCAACCTGCTCATGGAAAGAACAATGACCAAGGAGTTAGTAAAGCCAATCATGTAGGACCCAGTGACGAGGGTACAACTGGGTAGTGAAGAGGATTGCAGATAGCTACATAACGGTCATAGGCCATTGACGACAGAAAGAAAAACTCAGCACCACAGAAGATGACAAAAAAAAGACATCTGGGTGAAGCAGCCCATGAATGAAATATACTTGTTAGAAGTAAGTAAGTTCTCTAAGGTTTTAGGTGTGATGACCATTGAGTAACTGAGGTCAAGGAATGAGAGCTGACTTAGGAAAAAATACATGGGGGTGTGAAGCTGGAGATCCAAGAGAATTATCAGTATCATCCCTGCATTTCTCAGCAGGGTAATCAAGTATATCAAGAAAAACAGTGTAGAGGAACTGCCTGATGTCTTCAGAGCCTGTAAATCCTATAAGGATGAAGCCAGGCACATTTGTGTTATTCCTACTTCCAATAGCAATCAATGTAAGCTGTTGAGAAATAATCAGTGATACTTTGAATGAATGTCCTCAGAAAGTTTTTTGATTGCCTAAATGATCTGGCATTTTAAGAAAATAGTGTAGTGATTCTGGAAAGTCATAATAAAGATGTGGATTGCAAAATATGACTGGAAATATCTTAGTTTGACTGCCAAATCAATATTATGTATAAATCAGCATTTGGATAATGTATAATAGAAGCTTGTATATATTGCATAATTAGAATGATCTTGACAGAGGAGAAAAAGGGCACAGAATTTTAAGTACCTTGTCAGGAGTCACACCATTTACTGTTGGCCCTGTGATTCTTCCAAGATTTTTAAGTCCAGGAATCAAGCTCATAACATTAAAGTCCTACTTATAATTAATATAAGAAAAACAGAAGAGAATGTTTGATATATAAGAAGTAATGATAGTGTGGTTTTGCATCATTCACTGTGCTTTTGTATCCAAAGTCGTTTCATATGAATGGCAGATCAGAAATTGAAAGCTTAGGCTTCTTTATGTGGTGTATTAATTCTATAGACTGTATATTATTATTAATTTTTAAAAGATATGCTTTTAAGTGATTATTTAAAATCATATTTCTTCAAAACTATATTATTGATATACAATCATCCTTTAGAAGATTACTCTGATCCCATCAATTCCATATTGGCATTTCTACAATCCAGGCATTACTTGGGTGTGGTCTAAATGATATGTGTGTCTATATATATGTAAGTCCTTCTAATAATTTCCCCATTTTTTGAGATAAACTAAAGATTCTAACTTTGAGAATAATACTTAACATGAGCCACATGTTTAGAGTTTATCAACATCATTATTCATTTTTCTCATGAATAAAATATGTAAACCATATAAGGAGCCTAAAACTTCTATGATATATTATTTGTTTCCTTTGAGATTACTTGTGTTTATTTTTTGTGTATGCATTTTTATTTTATTAAAGTCCTGGTCAAATAAAAAATTCAACTGGAAATTGTGGCACACATGTGTACCTGGAAGCTATCGGGAACACAGAGGAGAGTAACACTTGCTTTTCACCCTCATGATGCCCTGGCATCTCTTACTTTGAAGATTGTTGATAGTGCAACATTCAATCATCTGTGGTTCGGGTTTCTACGGAAGATTGTTTGGCATGTTACCAAGACTAATGTATCCATGTTAAGTGTACACCCGAGAGTTCCTACTCAGTTGGAAGCCACACTTTTTTTTTTTTTTGTATTCATTTGTGATGCTGAAAGAGAAGGAATTTCTAGAGAGAAAATTAATCTGTAGCTGTAGCTGTAAGGACAGAAAATTAACCACCAGGGATGGAAAAGCAAATTAGTTTTCAATGAAACATTCCTATATATATAAGTTTGACACTAACATAAGACTAAACATTGGTCAATACACAAAAATTAAAATACAACAAAATTCAAAATAGAAAAATGAAACTCATTAATAAATGTTTTAATGTTTACTTGCATTTTCTTCCAATTATTTTATTTTATGCACATAATGCTTATTTATATGAATATTGAGGTTTTTACATAATTTGTATCACACTATTTTCAGTAGCATTAATTTTATTATTAAATATTTATAATACATCTTGATCTATGTTATATTACACTTTTGTAAGACCTACAATTTCATGTATTTTGCATTGGCTGGTGCTCCATCACTAACTTCTTCCTAGGAGAGTGCACCAGATTATGAGTGGGCATTTTTGAGGCATCACAAGGAAAATATGCTGGAATTTCTCCATTCAGATTTGACAGTGTCTCCTGATGTATCTACACAGCAGGTGTTCTATTGTATTCAGCCACAACAATTTTTGTGTAGCTAGTTTTATTATTTTAAGGTTTTGGTTTTAGTATATAAAAAGAAACATGAGAGAAGAACACAAATATCAGTGCAGAGATGAGCAAATATTTTATAATTAATTTAGCGGACAAAAGCTCATTTTCTCTAAATAAACATGAAATTCACTGATGTGACTCTTGCAATAATTAACAATATTGAAATCAAGTTTCATGTAGATTTTCAAGCAACTCGTGCAAGAAAACTTATTTACACTCTAGAATTTCTGGAGGGTATTTGATGTTATTGATCAAGGTGTTACAAAATGAAATATATTTAGTGAAGCTATGGAAGCACAATTTTTCTCTTCATCAAAAGCTCAGTCATACTGAAAAAGCTTATTTGGATTTCAAGAAGCCAGCATCAGTTATTTCACAATAGGTGACCTTGTGATTAAAGTCAAAGGCGAGACTAGAGGAGATTTTTCTATGTCAATGCCACCTTAATAAGGGCTCCTTACTCCCTGCAAAATCACCATGAGTTTTTCTTCCCAGGATTGAAGTGAGTTTTAGTAGACATTAAGTGCACTTTTAAATAATATAAGTAAGAATTGAGGAAAGAATAATTTTACAAAACTAATTGTATGACTAATCTTTTTTGCTGGATCTTTATTGGTGGGATTTCAATATATCATCTCTAACAGTAAAATTATTTTGGCAGAAGATCAGGTGTGAGGAACAGAAAAGAAACGGCTTCTTTGATCTACATTTCAACAAAATTAGAACTTTACCCCTAACAATTATTCAATGCATTATTTCTAAAGAATTTTATTCCTCTATTTAGTTCTGTCACATTTTGTTTCATGTGTTTTGAAGCACTGTTAAGGAAATTTGATGACTCTATTTTCATTTTCTATGTTGTTCATTACTCTGGAATACAGAGGTCTAACATTTCTGATAGTACTACATCCCACAGTATTATTTATATGTTTATTTTTACAATTAAATATTTTTATATCCTTTTACTATTTACTTATTTCCTATAGACATCATATAGTTGGGGATTACCTTTTAATAGAATCAATTACTGAACTTTAAATTGGACTGTTAGTTCCACTTATATTTAAAATTATTATTTATGTGTTATTTTCATTGTGACTGATCCTTTTGAAATTCTGATTTGCATCTCCTGGCTTATTTGGGATAATAAGGGTAATAAAATATATAATAGTAAATTTTATTCCCTCTGTTGGGTTATTTAACCATGCTTCATTGCATTATATTATAGTGATATCTTTAGGTGATAAAATTTGCGTCATCAAATTATTTTTGTGTGTGTAATATTATTATGAATGCTTTTAGACAATCTAGATGGCAGCATAAGGCTCTCCAGGGTTCTGGCAACACAGAATCTTTGAGAAACTAGCAAAAATGGCCAAATCATTTTCCTCAAAACTCCAGAAAACATATAAATGTTTGCAGTAACTGGGTGAGTACTGAATTAGAAAACACAACTTAAAACAGGAGCAACAATCTAGCCTCTTTCCTAACCCATCCCTGGCCCAGTGTTGACCAACCTACACTCTTATCATAGGTCCCTGGTTCTGTTTCTAGGGAATCATAGTAAACCCTATGTCCTTACAGAGGAGTAAGTGTATCAACTCCAATCTATGCAGTGGTAGCCTGAAAGCCTGATCAGGGACATTTATCTCTGTATTGCTCTTCCTGTACATGCACTTCAGGCATTCACAGATTACAAATAGTGAGAGCTCTGTAACAAACAATAAATGTAAAGCAGCTTGGGATAAAAGATTCCTGGCTTCATGACATACTATGGAGCACCCTGAAGAGGGCCTCTATTTCATAGGGATATAGGAGGAATTCCAACTCCCATAAACAAGAGAAAATCCTGCATTTTCAGTAGCTATTTAAATGTAAATGGACTAAACTCTCCAGTGAAAAGGCAGAGTTTGGCACAATGGTTAAAAAAAAATCACCCAACTATATGCTAATTAGAAGAAACTACCCTTAAATTCAAACACCCAGGTGGTTTAAAGTGAAAAGATAGAAAAATACTTCAAGCAATTACTCACCAAAGAGAGTTGAGATAGCTGTACTTATATCAGATAATAAAGACTTCAAGTCTGAACCTGTTAAAAGAGACAAAGGAGTACATTGTATACTGATGAAGGGGTTAATTAAAAAATAAGACATACCAATTAAAAATATATACACACCAATACTACAAAACCCCACAACAAGGAAGCAGATATTGACAATTTTGAAGGGAAAAATAGATGATTGTATGTTAATAGTAGGAGACTTGAGCTCAACACATTTAATAATGGATATAGCATATAGGTAGAAGATCAATAAGGAAATAGAAACCTGAACAATTCTATAAAACAACTAGAGCAAACAGAAATATGTAGAACATTTTACCCACGAGAGCAGAATAAGCATTCTTCTCTAGTGTGCATGGGTCATTCTCCAAGATAGACCATATGCTAGGTCACAAAAAATGTCTTGATAAATTTAACAAGATTGAATTCATGCAATGAATCCTCTCTGACAATACTGAAATTATGTGGAAATCAGAAACAATGGGATAGTTGAAAAATTTACCAATAAATGGAAACTAAAATATACACTCCAATAGTTAATGGTTCGGAGAACAACTTGCTAAGTAAATTAGGAAATATCATTAGGCAAATGAACAAAAAGAAAATACACCAATATTTATAGGATGCAGGTGTAAGAAAGGGATAAGTTTAGTTTTCACATACAGACAGCATGGAATAAGGAAAATGGAGGCAGAACCAGCTTAAACAAGCCCTATGGTAAAGGGAAGAAAGAGAATCTATGCCAGCTCCTTATATGGAAAAGTAACCATGGTTACTGGAATGTAAAGAGATACGAGGTAAAATCAGAGGAGGGAACTCCCAGCAAAAACATTTTAAACTGAACTCTCTCGGATAGGCTGATCAGTTCAAAATCTCAATAATGAGCTAGTTGGCTCTCTTGGATAGGCTGTACAAATTAAAATCTCAAAGATGAATTAGTCAGTTTTCTCAGATAGGCTGTAACCTCTGTAGTACCCAGTCAATGGGGAAACAGGGGAGGGACTTGGCGCATTAGGAGTAGGAGATTTAAAGATCGCCATTCTCTTCCTCTGGCGCACCAGCCTACCACGTTTTTGGCTGTGTGCCCTTTCTTGCAAGATCGTAAATAAATTCTTTTCTCCTCCAGAACCGGGTGAGCATTTTTTGTACAATGCTTGTTTCTAACAGCTGGAAAGGCGGAGGTGGAGGTAATTTTATAGCTTTGAAAGATTACAACAGGAAAGGCAGAAAGGTCTTGAATGTGATACCTAAACTCGGAATTGAGGTACTAGAAATAGAAGAACAAAATAAAACCAAAGTGAGCATTTGGAAGGAAATAAAAAAGATTATATTGGAGATAAATAGAAATTAAAGACACAATAGAGAGGATCAAATAAAACAAAATGTTGGTTCTCTGAAAAGTTTAATAAAATCAAAAAAATGTTAACTAGACTGGCAAAGAAAAAAGAGTACATGAATAACTAAAATCAGAAAAGAATGAATGGGCATTACCAAAGACCCTAAAGATTTAAAAAAGAGTATGAGGATATATGAACAACTGTACCCTAATATATAATCTAAATGCAATGGACAAGTTACAAGACAACACAAACTGTCTACAATGACTCAAGAAGTAGGACATCTCAACGGATCAATAACAACTAAAGAGATCAAATTAGTAATCAAAAATCTCCCAACAAAGAAAATCACTAGACTAGATGAATTCACTGGTGAATTTCACCAAATGTTCCAAAATCACCAATCCTTCTCAAATTCCTCCAAATATGTGAATAAAAGATAACAGTTCCTAACACTCTGTATAAGGTGAACATCACTCTAATACCAAGCCAGTTAAAGATACCACAATAATATGAATAGATATCCCTAATGAATGACAACGCAAAATATTCATGAAAATACCAGCAAACAGAATCCAATAGCACAACAACTAAGATTTATCCCTGGTATGAAAAGGTAACTCAACCTAATAAAATCAGTTGATGTAATACACAACATTAAAAGAGCTAAGTAAAAATAACTAAACAAAGTACACACAGAACACACACTCACGATCATCTCAGTTGATGCAGGAAAGTCATTTGGTAAAATCCAGAACCCCCTCTTGATAAAAACACTCAGAAAATATGGAATAGCAAATATGTTTTCTAATTCTGTGATTGTTTGTTCATTTCCTGAACAATGCCTCAAGAGCTAGCACACGATATTGCTGCATGAAGAATCATACAACTGATTCTTCCTTGTAAGTTAAAGAAAGGAAAGTTAAAGAAGTTAGAGGAAATGTAAGGAAATGAATATTGTATGTGTCTTCCAAAGAACCAAATTTTACTTATTAAATACACATGGCCAAGGCAAATAATGTATTCTGCCTAGATAAAGCCAACTAGATGTGATGTTGAAAACAGTATTTTTGCTGCATTTTAATTTTGAATGCTATTCATATTTTTTATTTCATCTTCCATCAAGTATGCACCAAACATTTTGAATTAATAAATTTTATTTTGTGGTTTGCATTGTCCCTACCTTTACTTTCCCAACTCTTCTCCCCTTCAGTTTTATTCAAAGGCAAGTGCTTCCCAATTTCCAAGGGAGAGATCATCTGTATTTTGTACAAACTCTTGCAGATTATGCAAAATGAGGACTACTCTGCAACTCGTCTTAGGAGGGCAGTATAACCACTCTTTGTTTTAAGATATAAAAAATATTTTTGGTCTACCGTTTCATATACATGCAAACATCCTGAACAATATTAATATATCATTAACATCAACTTTAAAATATAACCTCTAATTGATGTTCTGTTTCTTATGAATTTACCTATTCTAGATATTTCATATTGTAAATAATCTTAACTGAGACTAATAGGTTGGTCTGATTAAGATCATCTTACTCCCACTGAAAGAAGAGAAATACCACAGGGGGAGACAAGTAGAAAAGAAGAAAGAATTTTGAATGACATTAAAAATACCCCAGGAGTGGGATTCTAGGAGTGATTTTTGCATCAGCAGAGATATGTGCATATATTATTTTAAAATTAAAAAATATAAAGGACATTCAACACAGCTAATGAAGCCATGAGTCTTCATAAATATTCCACTCCTTATTGGGTAAAATATAGGGCATTATATCCATAGGGAAACAATAAATTCACAATACAGGGACATCAGTGACTGTTATACCACCTGGGGATAAAAGTCCAATCACTATTAACGCAGATTGCGATGATCTTCGAAGATTTCTTTGTTTTTCAGCTGTGCTTCTTGAGTACAATTATATCCCACTATGCCAGATTCTCAAATATATGGACCAAATCATCCCAGCTGAGATATATGGTTTGCATTGCAGCTGTGCCATATAGCAGGGGCCTATGGAGAGCTATGGGAAGGTCTCATCCTTTCCGCATCACCAAACATAGTTTTCCTTCTTTGCTTGTGATATGGAAAACCACAGTGGATATTACAGACCAAGGTAAAGGTTTCATTTAATGCATTTGGGAATATTCTGAGAAGAGAAAGGGAATAGCCAAGACTAGAGCTATGGAGTGATTAAGGTGAGGCAAGTTCATTAATACTAAAAGCAGAGCATACATATCTGAAATAACTCATCCAAGGATTGACCCTTCTTGATCCTTTAATTGCACTGATTTTAAACTAAGTTTGACCCTCATTAGAAATATATTCAGAGATGCTTCCAAGCCTTGAATCTTACTATCTTATGGAAATACCTACAAATGTAATACAAAAATAGTAGCATTTGAGGCATTTTATTATTGTGTTCTGACAAATATATTAGCTTAAGTCAAAATGTTTAATATTTTATTTTGACTTTGCTATCAATTTACTATTGCATATATCACTGTTGTAGAAACATCTATCTCCCCACTCCCTCTTGAAATGTACCACTTCGGATGTGGCCTGCAGCTGTAGCCAAGCTGCAGTTCTCAAACCTCCCAAGAAGATTTCTACAGGGCACCTCAAAGCATCTCAAGAGATTGAGCCTCACTTACTTTCAGCAGTAACTTGCTCTTTTTTGCACACTGTTAGCTTTCCTCTCTTCACTGTTTCAAATTCCCTCATTTATTCTCCCTGGAAACACCTACCACTTAAACATCACAACACAAGTCCTTGTCAAAGGAACTGTTCAAGGGTTTAAATTCTGACAATTCTTGACTCTTACATGGTATTGGTAAAATGAGAGCACAGATATCCATGGCACAAATGAAACCCTGTACATGCAATTAACAGGAGACAATGATAAGGATAATATCACATTACTGAATAACTGGAAGCTCTCATTGGAAATTACTAGTGTTTGCAACATAAACATGCAGCATCAATAATTCTGACTTAACCATCACCATCTTTGCTAAAATCACATTCTAGATGAAGCTTTCAAATAATGCTTACCCATTTCCCTTTCTGAATTTTCATCATTTAGATTTCCAATGTCAATGTAGACATCTTAAAATATATAAACAGATTCATTGTTTTCTTCAAAGAACAAAATAATGGTGTGAAAAATAGCAAGTTACTGGAGAAAGCATTGCTATAAAATGAGAATATTAAGATCCATGGCATACTGTGCTGAATCTAGCTTTGGTATTATTGTCATTTTCATAATTGGAATTGAAACCACCAAGTTAAGAACTGTCACTGGAGCTAATCTGATAATCATGTTTAGAGTCCTCTACTCACCTTAAATGATGAATCTGCTATTGCTCCCCCATGTGGTTGCTAACCTCACTGAAATCAGAGGAATTTATGAGTATTTCTTTCTTTTGAGACAGAAATCTGGGACTTTGAATGCAATTTGTTATTATTCCCAAAGTGTTTGATTCAAGGAAATGATGCCGCTGGGTCTTTGTTAATTATCCAGTGTTTCTTTGATTTCCCTTTTGAGAAACATTCTTTTTATTTACAATTTCCCTGCTTTTTTGTGTTATTTGAAATAACCCCTTCTAAACATCTTGGGTTAAGTACATTATTTGTTGGATACACACTTTAATCTCCCAAAAGTTATTTCAATATTCAGCATTTTTCATATTGGCTTCCTCCAAGTTTTATGCCTGAGGATGAATGTAGACTTCTTTAACATGCCCTATAAAAGATTTTAAAAGCTTCAGAAAGAATACAAATTATGAACGTGTGTGTTGCTCTTATTTTATTTCTTTTAATCTCACAACTAAATTGAGTTCATCCTACCTTAGTTCCTCAGCCTGTAATCATTGTCAGTCTTCATTCCCAGTTCCACTTCAAGTCTCCTTCCCATATAGGCACATTTTCTAAGAAAGTTGGTATATATCCCTAAAAAGGCATACATCTTTATAAAGTAAATATACTGTATGTTTTAATGAGCATACATATGTTGTCACATATGCCATATTTTTATCTAACATTCTCATTCAATTTTTTTTTTTTTGATGGCTGAGAACTTGTTTATTGGTGGGCATAATTTGGCCCTGTATAGTGCTGGCAAAGTGTTCACTAGTGCAGGGCCTGCCACTTGTCCAAGGGGCCACGATTGTGGATGTATTTGACCCACAACCATCTGAGATGAGGCTCTTCTCAGCAACCATGTCTTCAAATTTAGGCAACATTAAAACTTGGTAAGTCCTCACTTCCTGGAGACACAGATTTTTTGGCAGCCAGAGACCTTGAACTGAGCCGTGTCTTCATCTTGATCACATGCTCCTTGTTTTGAAACTTGATGCAGATGGACATAATGATTTTGCTGATATGGACCCTGGCAATTGTACCCTGGGACTTTCCAAAGTCAATTCACATAACTGTCTGCAGCCTAGACTGGGGACACTACGAGGTCAGACAGGACCATCAACAGGAAAAGGCACTCTGTAGGGTTCCTTAGGGCAACCCATTTGGTCAACAGGCTGCATGCACTACCAATGAGGCTACTGTCTGCAGTCACTGCACAGTTGGCCAAAATGGGGAGAGGAGGGTGGTCAGTTTAACTGACTGCAGAATCAACTATGTTTTTGAGATCTATATCTTTTACTACATATATTCCAATTATGTGTTGCCTTCTCTTCTCCACTAGCATAACAATAATATTATGATATTGCTATAATCTGTATTTACCCCCATTTATTAAAGCATTTGTTTCTTTAGGATTAAATGCTCAGTTAATTTCCAACTACTGAATTCTACATGCATCACCAAAATTAACAACTTTGTGTATGACCCTCTGCTGCTCAGTGACTGATCATCTCTGAGAAATATATCCAGGACTAGATCCCCAATTCAGGAAAAATAAATTTAATTTCTAATGGATCCTTTCAATATTATTTCTATTAATATACATTCCAAAATCAATATACAAAGATTTCATACTCCTGACATCTTACTTATGAATATGTGCTGCTTATATACATATGGTAAGGACTGAGATAAATAATTTAATCAGATTTAATTTGATAGAGCTAAATTCTTTCTATTTGGCTTGATATATTATTATATTTTTAATATTCAAATACAGTCCTGAGTTTGAAATTCAGTTGGGCACAATCCATGTCAACAAAGAAATTCAGAGATTGTAACAGAGACAGATAAACACAAAGTTTTAATATATATAATATTCCAGTATATTTAGTAGTGACAAGAAGGAAATATTAGGCTAATGCTGATAAAGTAGTTGTTGAAGTCACACAGAACTTCTGTATTATCTTTAGCAGAGGTGGGATGGCTGATTACCAAGATTTTTTTGGCTTTGCCTCCTGGAAATTTGGCTAGACTATTTGTCATCCTCATCTGCAGTCAGTTGTGTCAAAGTGGCTGAGATCTAACCTAGCACCTGTGTGGTATCATAGGATCATACTACAAGCCATTCTTTTCATCACTGTGTTTCTCATGAATGGTTTAGAATTTGTGTTTTCCAGTTGATGAACAATAAAATGTTGACAAAATTTCAAAAAAGCCTGAGGGAGGAAGCAAAGACTAAGAAATACGATTCTAGTGGAAGAGAAGTTACCATTGCAAACAAAGAATTGTTTGTTTACAGCCATATTAATTTTTTGGTGATCAACAAGCAATATTTTAAGCATGCACATCTGAACATGAAAGTTTCTAACATACCTTTCATAAAAGGTTCTGAATAACCTGATATAATCTCATGAGACCATGTCTAATCCATACTTTTTGTGATTGAATACACATCAATGACTATTAATATTCATTAATGTTCTGAGATATTTGAACTATATTTTGGAAAGATTAGTTTTTCTTAAATTAATAGAAACCTCTTCTCACCATTGCATCTCAAACTGTTTTTGTGGTTAGAATTACTTTTGAAGAAGTAAGCCTTTTGCTATTTACATTTGAGTTAATCCAACTTTATGTATATTTTTCAAAATGAGGTAGAGTTTATTATTACAACTTCTGTGTCAACAATCTACTCCTACCCAGATAATCCTTATAGCCTGTAAATTTGCCTTCATATGCAGTAAAGAGACAGAACTTATCTGGGCCAGTAGCTTGGGATAAAAAGTGACAAATGAGGTCATAATTTTGGAGGGACCTCAAGCTACATATTGTAATAACTCTATTTCATAGAAGGAAATAAAGTTCTATAGTTATCAAAGGAGATGAAGAAAAACAAATGAAAGATGGAAAAGGAGAAGGATAGGAAGAGAAAGGAGCCAGTAAAATGATAGAAGGGTAGGGGAATATAGAAAATGAAGTACAATTAGAGAATTCTCTTGTGGTAGAGTGGTTACATTAAGGAGGCCCAATATTATGATATAAACTTCTACTTTGCTTAGAGTATGGCAATGAAGATATCTGGATTTGGGATCTGTGAAATTTCAGAAATAAAGATATGCTTCTTAAGTCAAACATATCTAGACATTAATGGACATGAATAGCCCATTAAGGAAAATTAAAATTCCTTGATTATGCTTTTGAATTTAAAAACTGTGTAATCATGGCAATTTCTATCTTCATTTTACAGTTGTTGATTCAGTATAAAAGTCTTTATACCCAGAGAGTATGGAGAGGCATATAAAAAATTGAGGAATAAAATCACATTTTTCAAAACAAAATTACTCAATGAATCATTAGTGAAAGCAGCATGGCTTTCAGTCACTTAGATTTCAGTTTAAATTTGCAAAATGGCACTTATATTGCTTATGAAATTGGGAAAGTGTTGCATATTCTTCATCTCATGTTCTTGAAAGTATTCAATGCATTCCCCAGACAAGATGTATACACTTGCAAAGCCTTCTGTGCAGGGCATCCCTAAATTATGGACTCAGGTGAGAGTCACAGCTTCTACTGCCCCTACAGAATGTGGGACTCCTGTGCTTATTGCTTCAAGTCTTTCCTAAATTTCACAGGTATTCCCACACCATTCTTTCTTCATGACTGTGCCTTGCCTCTCCTATTCCCCTAACCACTGCCAAGGTTTTGCTCTCATTGTTTAGACACAAGATGACATAACTCCCTGGACACCCAGATACACACAAGTTGGATTGGCAGGGAATGTACCATGGGATTTACTTTGACCAGTAGGAGAACACAGCTAGCAAATAATTTGTTTTTTTTTTTCCTATTCACTTGGAAATTGTGCTTTCGCTTATGTGCCTGGTTGGTTATTGGGGTTGTTCATCACCTCTGAATGAAAGTGTAACAAGTGTTATGTCAGTGTGTTTACAGAAACTTTGAGACAAATCCTTTTCTGTTAATCTTTTATTTAAAGAGGATTCCATATACAGTTTATAAATCTCATATTTACAGATATCACTTGTTTGTTCTGTTTCCCTAGAGAACCCTGACTAATACACCAAATATGACTAATACATATTGCATTTTGTCAGCTTTATCACATAAAAGAGATTTTGTTAATGAGAGTGGGGTGCAATGATTGCATATAACAAAAAGACTGGGGTGGCTTTATGAATGGATAAAGGAAAGATGCTGGAAAAATTGTGATATGCTTGATAGAAAGGGCCTAGATTGCTTTGAAGAGTTTTTGGTAGAAATATGGATATTAAAGGTATATCTGACGAGTTCTTGGACAGAAATGTTGAGTGTGTCATTCCCAACTGGAAGACAGGCAATTCTTGTTTTTAAGTGGGCATAGAATTTAGCAAAATTGAGTACTGATAATGGATGGAAGGCAGAATTTGAAAGTGAAGAGCTTGGATATTTAGCTTAGACTTTCAAACTAAATAGGGAAAGTGTAGCCTGGCTTCTGGCAGATTATAGTAAAAATGTGAGCAAATAGAGATAAGCTGATAACTGAACTCTTGGGTACAAAGAAACCAGAAATTGATGATTTGGAAATTATGAGCTTCTGGAAAGTGAAATTGCCAGAGAATAGAGCCCCATGTGAGGGTTTAACTGAACTTAGAACCAGTCAGCCATTTCAGTGAGAGTCACGATTGGAAATGCAGTTATCCAGAGAAGATGTGTGGAAGTCCTATTGTTTGACAATTGGGACCCTTGTGTACTGCATGAGAAACTGACAAATTTTTTTGTGAGATCTGTATGAACAGAACCTCTGCCAGTGTGGACTAAAAGGGACATAAAAGGAACAGCTTGAAGAAAAAATTACTTCAAAGGCACAACCATGGAAGTTGAAGTCTGGAGTGAAGATATCTTCTTGATGAAGAGAGTAGACCCATCCTTCTATGTGGAAAGGGTGATTCTGCCACAGAGCTTGCAGAAAGTAGGCACTTTGTCGCATTGTTCAGAAAGAGTGTTGCTACCCAGAATTCTCAGATGCCTGGCAGACTGCCTAAAGCTTGGCCACCTGATTGTTCAGGAGAGCATGGAACACATTTGCCGGAGACTGTGGTGAATCTTGCCACCACCCACAGTTCTAAGGGAGCTGATCTGTGCCTAGAGATTGCAGTCTGTTCACCACCCCAATGCTTGAGGAGGATGGAGCCTAGAATTTGGCTGCCACACCAATGCTACTTGAGAGGGTGAAGCTGAGAGCATGTTTTTTTTTTCCCTCAATGTTTGAGTATGTTGGAACCCTCACCCAAGGGTTTTGAGAGAGCAGGGCTACTGGCCATTCACTTTGAAGGGGGGGGTGCTGGTCTATTAAGCTCTGAGGACAAAACATAATTCTATAGATGACCCTCATGCTTGAAATCTAAAGGAGGGTTTTAGAACTGTTTGTGATCCTTGACCCTGGTTTTCCTTCCAGTCTTCCTATGGCAATGGGACTGTTCTATGACTGTCCCTCCTTTGTATATTTGAAGCAGATAACTTGTTCTAAGTTTCACAGGTCCACAGCCAGTGGGGAATTTTGCCCCAGGACAGACCACACACCTGTAACTGATTTTGATGAGACTTTGTACTTAATATTGTTAGTGAAATAATTTAAGGCTTTTGGGATATTGTGACAGAATGAATGCATTTTGTATATGGAAAAAAAAGATGTTTTGGGGGGGTCCAGAAAGTGCAGTGTGATTGTTTGAAGCTGCATCTACCCCAGAAAAGATCATTTTCTTTTAATCCATTCCTGAGGGTGTAGACCTATTGAAGGTGGGACCTATGATTAGGTTATATCAATTGAGATGTGACCCACCTCATTCAAGGTTGATCTTAATTCTCTTAATGGAGTCCTTCATAAGAATATAAGACATAATAAGCCCAAGAGCAGCTGAGAGTGGAAGCCACTGGAGCCAGAGTGAAAGCAATGAAATCCAGGAGAGAAGGACCAATAAATATTGCCATGTGCCTTGCTATCTGACAGAGGAGCCCAAGCTTGTTTGTAACCAACCTTCAGAGAGAAAGCAGTGCCTGTTTATACCTTGACTTGGACATTTTCATGCCCTTAGAGCTGTACATTTGTAAGTTAATAAACCCCCATTGTAAAAATCAACCCATTTCTGGTATATTGCATTTTGTCAGCTTTAGGAAACTAAAAGAACAAGGAAATGGGTTCTTTTATAGAGCCTCCAGAAAGAATATAGCCTGATGACACCTTGAGTTTTAGTGTAGTGAAACCCATTTTAGATTTCTGTCCTCCAGATTTGTGAAATAATGATTTTGATTAGGTTTAAGCCAGTAAATTTTTGGTAATTTGTTTCAGCAGCAATAAGAAAATAATACTTGAGGTGAAATAGTTTTGGGAAATGCATATATGTAAACCAAAAAAAAAAAAAAAAAAGGAAGAAAATGATACAGTTTTATGCTTAAACTTAACTCACTTAAATTATGTAGGATTGGTAATACTACAGGTTTGCCCTGTTGTTCCAACTCAGTTCAATTAGTCATATACAAATTGCAAGTATATTGACTAATAAAGACCAAGTGATCATAATAAATTTAAATCAAACATTCAAAACACATAAACTGGTGTAATAAATATCTTAAGATCTAAAGTAATCAAATTATTGTGTATTTTTGTGTATTGATACCAGAATTATCCATTGTATATTTTGACTTATCTGCTTTCAGGTATTCTGCTTATTCACAACCAAAGTTAGAAATTCACTTACTGACCTGAGACTCACAGTTTTTGGTTTTGGCTTATTTCTGACCTGCCTGGAAATATCATAAGTATATCATGCTTACTCTCCTTCAATCCATCTGATATTGGAATAATTTTACATGTATATAGATGATTCACACGGCTATTGAATCCTGGGGAAATGGTGCTAATTCTAAAACAATTACATTTTTTTCCTAACAACATTTTCACCCATGAGCAAATTAAATAAAAAATGACAGAAGAAGTGTATTTGATGTTATGCTTTTATAACAAGGGCAATGTTATACAACAGTTTCTAGCATTAAGAACATATTATTAGAACATTTAATTGTATACAATATTTGGGTGAACATAAAAATTTGCTTTGTGAATGTAGACTGAATAAAAGGGATGAAAAGTAGAATCCTTTTATATCTTTTTCTCAGAATGTTGTGCCATATGTCCTATATTCTTGTGATTTGAAGCACTCTTGTGTTGTTTTTAATTTATCCTAAAGTTTTATTTTTCAGTGAAATAAATTTACTTCAAAATGTAAGATAAAAATGGTCCCACAATAGATTGCAAGGACAATGGAGAAAATGGTGTAATGAAAAAGAAATTCATTGATCAAAAGATGCGAATGGCAGAAAAGATTTGATTCTCAAGTACCTCCCAAGAAATGATTCTCACATACTTCCAAAACAATCAAGCTATCTCTTTGATTAGAAATTATGAACTTTATTAACTTGAATGGATTTATTCACTTTAAATTATTGCTTGTTAAGTGTTTGCTTTAATTTTACAATTGATACTTTTTTTTTAATCTAGAACAATTTGTTGGATATTTTGCATTGGAATAAAATGCATTAAGATTTCTCCCATTGAAATTAAATTAAAGGGGTGACTAACTTTTCCAAATCTGCAAAGTAGCTTGTTGGAATTTTGATGGAAATTGTATTAACTTGGTAGATCAGTTTGGGTAGAATCGACATCTTAACTATGTTTAGACTCCCTATCTGTGAACACAGAATATCTCTCCATCCCTTTAGGTCACTTTCCATTTCCATTAGTACAGTTATGTAATTTCCTGTGTAAAAGTCTTTTAAATCCTTGGTTAAATTTATTCCTGGGTACTTAAGTTTTTTTAGTTTCTATTGAGAATGGAATCTTTTTCTTGAGTGCCTCTTCAGTTGTGTCATTTCTACTATATAGAAACATTACAGACTTATGTGCATTAATTGTATATCCCACCACTTTGCTGAATTTGTTTATTAGTCCAAGTAGGTGTGTCATCAGTTTCTCACGGTTTTCCAAGTATAAGATTATATCATCTGCAAATGAGAGTTTTGCTTCTTCTTTCCCTATTTTGATGCCATTTATTTATTTTTCTTTCTGAATTGCTCTGGCTAGAACTTCTAGCCAGTTTTGAATAATAGGGGTGACAACAGGCATCCTTGTCTCATTCCTGATCTTAGAGGGAAGGTTTTCAGTCTTTTAGCACTGAGTGCTATTATGGCTGTGGCTTTTTCAAATATGCCCTTTATTACATTGGGGAAATTTCTTTCTATTGTGAATTTTTGAAGAATTTTTACCATAAAAGGATGTTGGGTTTTGTCAAATGCTTTTTCAGCATCTATTGAGATGATCATTTGATTTTTCCTTTATGATTTATTAATATATTTTATTACACTGATTTTATGTTGAACCACCCTTCCATAACTGGGATGAACTCCACTTCGTGAGGGTGTATAATTTTTTAATGTATTTTTTAATTCAGTTTGCAAGTGTTTTGTTGAGAATTTTTGCATCTATATTCATTAGACAAATTGGCCTGTGGTTTTCCTTTCTTGAGGCATCTCTATCTGGTTTTCGGTGTTAAAGCAATGAATTAGGCAGTGTTCCATTTTCTTCAATTTTTTTGAAAGATTTAAGTAGAAGTGGTGTCGGTTCTTTTTGGAAAGTTTAGAAGAAATCCCCTGTGAAGACATCTGGACCCATGGTTTATTTTTAGGAAGCTTTTTAATAAATGACTGGATCTCTTTACTGATGATTGGTTTATTGAGGTCTTCTGTTTCTTCTTTATTCAGTCCAGGTTGTTTGTGTGTTTCCAGGAAATTGTAGTTTGTTGGCATAGAATTGTTATAGTATTCTCTTATGATATATATATATATATATATATATATATATCTTCAAGGTCCAAGGTCCATAGTAATATCCACCCATTCATTTATTATTTTGTTTATTTAGGTCTTCTCTCTTTTTGACTTTGTCAATCTAGCTAAGGGTTTGTCAATTTGTTGATCTTCTCAAGAACCAACTTTTGGTTTTTGTTGATTCTTTCTATTGTTTGGTTGTTGTTGTTCTCCATATCATTTATTTCTGCCTTAATACTTGTTATTTATTTTATTTTACTTACTTTAGGATTAGTTTGTTGATTATTTTCTAGCTCCTTCAGTTCCATTAGTTCTTTGATTTCAGCTCTTTATTCCTTTTAATATGCATTTAGAACTATAAATTTCCCTTTCAATACTGTCTTTGCTGCATCCCATAAATTTTGATATGTTGTGCTCTCATTTTCATTCATCTCTAGATATTTAGCAATTTCAGTAGCAGTTTCTTCTTCAACCCACTGATTGTTTAAGAGTGCATTGTTTAGTCTACAGATATTTGTGAGTGTTCTAGTTCTTTGACAGTCATTATCTTCTAGTTGTATTCCACTGTGGTCAGATAATGTGTTTTGAATAATTAAAAATTTTTTTTAATTTGTTGAAGCTTGCTTTACTCCCCAGCATATTATCTATCCTGGTGAAAGTTCCATGAGCACAAGAGAAGAATGCATGTTCTAGTAATTTGGGATGTAATGTTCTATGTATATATACATATCTATCAATTCTAATTCATTTATCACATTGTTTAAATTCTCAATTACCTTAGTGGTCTTCTGTTTAGATGATCTCTTTATAGGAGAGGGTGTCATATTCAAATCACCCACAGTTATTGTGGAAACATCTAATGCAGTTTTGGAAAAGTTAGTCATCAAATTTATTTGGAAGGGAATGATGCCTTGAATTGCTAAAAATATTCTAAAAGAGAAAAACAAAGTGGGAGAACTTACATTGCCTGACTTTGAAGCCTACTATAAAGTCACAGAAGTCAAAACAGCATGGTATTAGTACAAAGAGAGACATATTGATCAGTGGAATTGAATTTAGAATTCAGAAATACACCCCGATATCTATGGTCAATTGATTTTTAATAAGTCTCCAAAATCTACTGAATTGGGACATAACAGCCTCTTCAGCAAATGGTGCTGGAAGAATTGGATATCTGTATCTGAAAGAATGAAGAGGACCTCTTCCTCACAGCCTATACTAAAATTAATTCAGCATGGATCAAAGATCTCAATATAAGAGACTACACCATAAAGCTCCTAGAAGATAATATAGGGAAGTATCTTCAAGACCTAGTATTAGGAGGTAGCTTCTTAGACCTTACACCTAAAGCACAAGCAATGAAAAAAAAATAGATAAATGGGAACTCTCAGAATTAAAACTTCTGTACCTCAAATGAATTTGTCAAAAAGGTAAAGAAACAGCCAACTCAGTGGGAAAAATATATTTGGGCACCATCTATCTGATAAGAGACTGATACTTTGAATATATAAAGAAATTTTACAACTCAAAGACAACAATACAAATAGCCTAATTATAAAATGGGAAAAATATATGAAAAGACATTTCTCCAAAGAAGAAATACAAATGGATAAAAAACACATGAAAAAAATTCATCTTCGCTAACTATTAGGGAGAAGCAAATCAAGGCCACAATGAGGTATCATCTCACATCAATAAGAATGGCTGCCATTAAACAAACAGGAAACTACACATGCTGGAAAGGATGTGGACAAATTGGAAAACTTATTCCTTGCTGGTGGGACTGTATAATGGTACAGCCAATCTGGAAGGTAGTTTGGCAGTTCCTAATAAAACTATGTATTGAGTTACCCTATTATCCAGCAATTTCACTTCTTAATGTTTACCCAGAGGACCTGAAAGCAGTGACATGAACAGATATTTGCATGCCAATGTCCACAGTGGCATTGTTCACAGTTGCCAAGAAATGTAAACAACCTAAATGTTCTACATCAGATGAGCAGATAAACAAAATATGGTACATACATACGATGGAATAATATGCAGCAGTGAGAAGGAATGAGGTCATACAGCAGATGGCAACATGGATGAACCCTGAAGACATAATGTTTAGTGAAATAAGTCAGACACCAAAGGAGAGACATTGTATGTTACCACTAATGTAAGATTTTATTGTGTAATCTAGCAGACTTAGAGATAGATAGCCCTTAGTGAAGGGGGAACAATAATCTAATTTGAACAGATAAGATATTGGGGATAATTAATGGTATAGAAATGTTCAAGAATGATTATGGTTTGCTTGTTAATTTTTTTCAGGTATGTTAGGAGCATATTGGAAGCAATGAAGTTCTATTAGTTATACCAGCTATATACCAGCTATACCAGTTATATCAGTGAAGTTATATCAGGATATTTGTTTTACCTGATACTTTGCTTTATTTTATCTGGAAATGTTTTATTGATTGATTGATTGATAAGTAAAGTTAATTAAAAAAAATTAAAGGGGTGTTCCAGTTTGCTAATGCTGCCATTTTGCAAAACACTAGAAATGGATTGGCTTTCATAAAGGGGGTTTATTTGGTTACAAAGTTGCAGTTTAAGGTCTTAATGTGTCCAAGATAAGGCATTAACAATAGTGTACCTTCACTGGAGGGTGGCCAATGACATCTAGAAAACCTCTGTTAGCTGGGAAGGCACATGGCTGGTGTCTGCTCTGGAGTTCTGGTTTCAAAATGGCTTTCTCCCAGGACCTTTCTCTATAGGCATCTGCTTGCTCCTAGGTTGCATTCTCCAAAATGTCTCTGTAAGCTGCAGTGGCAAGCTCCTTCTGTCTGAACTTTTATATAGGGCTCTAGTAAACTAATCAAGGCCCATGCTGAATGGGTGAGGCCACACTTCCATGGAAATTATCTAATCAGAGTAATCACCTAGATTTGGGTGGGTGACATCCCTGTGGAAACAGCCTAATCCAAAGGTTCCAACCTAATCAACACTAATATGCCTGCCCCCACAAGATTGTATCAAAGAACATGGCATTTTGGGGGACATAATACATCCAAACCAGCACAAGGGGTGGTGTCATCAACATGGTGAAGTAAGCAGCTACTGGAAACATCTCCGCAGATATTCAGCAGAAAAGGGGGATAACCCTGACTTGTTCAGAATTCTGCAGGAGGGTGTAGACTGGAGAAGGACCCTACAAATGCAGAAATGATGAAAAAGAAAAATATCAGTTAGGAAAACTCCATTCTGGATAAGCTGGTCCTCTCCCCTCCCCTCACTCAGTCTCACACAGTGCAGAAGGAGCACAGAAATAGCAGCTGAGATTATTCTCACCTACCACTGGGGTCACAGACTATAATATGTCTGACATCAGTGAGAGAGATTCCTCTTCTTTGGAGACCCAGGTGATAGGGGAGGACATTTCAGGGCCCTGAGCAGTGACGGATGAAGAGTCTGAGAAAACATGTGCAGAGATTGTTTTCAGCACTGGGTATGAAACCTATTCCTCCACCCTGAGGGAAAGAGTAGCCAGTGACCCCAGACTTACCTGGGGAATGGCAGAAAACTGTGGCAGCAAGTGGAATCCTCTGCTACAGGCTGAGTGGTGGACACAGCCCCACTTTGAGTCAGATTTTGTCCTGCAAAGTGAGGGCACAAGAACCCCACAGCTTCAGCCCCACCTAGTCAAACAAGGGCTCCAGGAGTCCCACCCAGTCAGACACAGTAGGGGCATGAGAGGTAATTCAGCCCCACCCAGTCAGACTCAGCACAGGCTCTAAGAAGAAATTCAGCCCAACTTGGCCAGATTTAGCTCAGGACCCAAGAGATAATTCAGCCCCACCTGTCCAGACTCAGCCCAGGATCCAAGAGGAAATTTAGTGCCACTCAGTCAGACTAAGCCTGAGCTCTGATAGACAATTCAGCCCTACCCAGTCAGATGCAATCTGGACTTCAGGAGATAATTCAGTTCCATCCATCCAGACACAGACTCAGATCCAGAAGGTAAATACCTTCTAAGGATGATTAAGTCACCAACAATCACCAATTGCTGGGCAGACTGAAAAGTGCAAGGGAATTGCAGGACTTCTCAGAACTTCTCCAGACCATATTCCAGGCCCACTGGAGCTGTTCTATAGCCCTGCATGGGATCCTGGCCCTGCTTAAGCAGATGAGCCAATGCATAAAGTATAGCTCTGAAAAAAACCTAGGGCTTGCAGTTTGGTGAAAAAAACAGAGCCCCACTGGAAGCCAGCAGACCTGTGTTACTCACATACCCAGACATTGCCATGGTTCCCAGTGCCTACCCCCAAGGGGCAGGCTACTGTGGGTGCCTGGTTTTTGGAGGAGGCTGGAGGGCAGAAATAATCTGAAAAGTTGTTGGTGATAGATACAAAGAATAGATAGATATCAAGGCCAACAAACAAGAAACACCTAGGCAAAAGAGATAAAATGATTTCCAGAATGAACTAATCAAGAAAATCTGATGCCCAGACAGCAAAAATCATGAGGCATACCAGGAAGCATGAAGTTATGGACAAGCCAAAGGAACAAACTAACACTTCAACTAAGGTACAGGAGTGGAAACAACTAATTAAATATGTTCAAACAAATTTTCTAAATAAAATCAACAAGTTGAATGAAACTGTGGCAAAAGAGATGAAGGATGTAAAGAAGACACTGGGTAACCATAAAGAATTAGTAAGCTTGAAAAGCAAATGACCAAATATATGAGAATGAAAGGCAAAATAGAAGAGATGAAAAACATAATGGAGACAAACAATGGCAGATTTTAAGAGGCAGAAGAAATAATTAGAGAACTACAGGACAGGATATCTGGAACCCTACACATAACACAACAGATAGGGAAAAAAATGGAAAAATATGAGCAAGGTCACAGGGAACTGAATGACAACATGAAGCAATGCATATATGGGTTATGGGTGTCCCAGAAAGAGAAGAGAAGGGGAAAGGGGCAGAAAAATAATGGAGGAAATAATCACTGAAAATTTGCCAACTCACATGAAAGATATAATATTACAGATCTAAAAGTACAGTATAACATAAACAGAATAGATCCAAGGAGACCAACTTCAAACACTTACTATCAAGTTTGTCAAATGTCAAAACAAAGAGAGAACTATGAAAGCAACAAGAGAAAGCAATCCATCACATATAAGGGAAGCTCAGTAAGACTAAGGGTGGATCTCTCAGCAGAAATCCTGGAGGAGAGAAGGCAGTGGTATGATATATTTAAGATACTGAAAGAGAAAATCTGCCATGGAAGAATTCTATATCCAGCCAAATTGTTCTTCAAAAATGAGGCAGACACCTGGGTTATTACTGATATTCCCACAAACACTGAGGGCTACCAATTTAGTAGGTTGAGCCCTTGATCTGGGGTCTTTCCCTTATGAAATTGTTACTGCAAAGGAAAGGTTAATCTTACTTATAATTGTGCCTGAGTCTCCTGCAGGGAACCTTTTTAATTCTCAGATTTGGCTTCTCTGTCTAAGCCCAATCAGAAGGTAAACTCACTGCCCCCCCCCCTACATGGGTCATGACTACATCCAGGGGTGTAAATAACCCTGATAATGCAGGACATGACTACAAGGTGATGAGCACAGACTTGGCATTGTGAAATTGAGAAAAGCTTCTTGACCGAAAAGGGAAAGAGAAATGAAACAAAATAAAATTTCAGTGGCTGAGAGATTTCAAATGGAGTTGAGAGGTCACCCTGCCTGGAGGATATTCTTATATGTTATATGGCTATCCCTTTTAGCTTTTAGTGTTTTGGAATGGCTCCAGGTAGATACCCTATGTGGTCCAACTGTAACCCAGTATCCTTGTTTCTCAAACATAAATGTATAACTATGTAGCTTATATAGTGTGACTGTGTGATTGTGAAAACCTTGTGGCTCACACTCCCTTTATCCAACGTATGGACAGAGGAGTAGAAAATGGGGACAAAAACTAAATGAAAAATAGGGTGGGATTGGGGGATGGAATGTTTTAGGTGTTCTTTTTTACTTCTATTTTTATTATTATTATTACTATTGGATAAAGGAAAGTGTTCAAAAATTGGTTGTGCTGATGAATGAGAACTATATGATGGTACTGTGAATAATTGTTTGTAAACTGTAGATGATTGTATCATACATGATATATCTCAATAAAACCATATTTTTTTAAAAAAGGAGAGAGTTTAAAATATTTACAGATAAACAGACACTGAGAGAGTTTGTGAACAAGAGACCTGCTCTACACAAAATACTAATGGGAGCACTAGTATTTCAGTATAGACTGAAAGGAATAGACAGGTGAGAGAAGTTTGGAGAAGAGTGCAGAAATGAAGAGTATAACTAAAGGTAACTAATAGGGCAAAAAGAGAGAGAGAAAATAGATGTGACATATAAAATCCAAAAGACAAAATGGTTAAAGAAAGTACTGCCTTTATAATAACAACATTAAATGTTAATGGATTAAGTTCCATAATCAAAGGATATAGATTTGTAGAATGGATTTTAAAAAAAAAGACAAGATCCATGTATATTTTGTCTACAAAAGACTCACTTTAGACCCAAGGACAAAAATAGGTTAAAAGTGAAAGTTTGGGAAAATATATTTCAGGCAAACAACAGCCAGAAAAGAGTAGGGGCAGCTATGCTAATATCAGACAAACTAAATTTCAAATACAAAATTATTAAAAGAGACAAAGAAGGACCCTATGAATTAATAATAAGGGACAATTCCTCAAGAAGACATAACAACAATAAATTTCTATGCACTGAACAAAAGTGCCCCAAAATACATGAAGCAAACATTAAGAGCATTTAAGGGATAAGTATACACTTCTATAATAAAAGTTGTAGATTTCAATACACCACACTCATCAATGGAGTGAACATCAGACATAGGATGAATAAGGAAACAGTGATTTTGAATATTTTCATGAAAGAACTAGACTTAGCTGATATTTACAGAACATTGCACCCCACAAGAGCAAGATATACATTTTTCTCAAGTGCTCATGGATCACTCCCCAGGATGGACCACAAGTAGGGCCACAAAGCAAGACTCAATAAACTTAAAAAGATCAAAAATATGCAAAAGGCTTTCTCATATCACAAGTGAATGATGTTGGAAATCAATAACAGGCATAAGGCTGGAATATTCACAAAAATAGGGAGGTTACACAACACACTCTTTAACAGCCACTGGGTCAAGGAAAAAATTACAAGAGAAATCAATGAATACCTCAATACAACTGAAAATGAGAACACAACCTAACAAAAAGGGATGAAGCAAAGGCTGTCCTGAGAGGGAAATATTGCCCTAAATGCCTACATTAAAATAGAAGAAAGAGCAAAAATTGAAGAATAACTCCTCACCTGGAGGAACTAGAAAAGAAAGAACAAGCTAATCCCAAAGCAAACAGAAGGGAAAAAATATATAAAAAAATCAATGATTAGAGCAGAAATAAATGAAATTGAGAACATGAAAACAATAGAGACAATCAACAAAACCAGATGGTGGATCTTTGAGAAAATCAATAAAATTGATTCTGTAACTGGCTGAAAAAGATAAAAAGAGAGAGGATGAAAATAAATAAAATTAGAAATGGGAGGGTGACACAACTACTTGACCCTACAGAAATAAATGAGATAATGAGAGCATAATATATATAATTACTTGCTAAAAAAACTAGGAAACTTAGAAAAAAAGGACAACTTCCTAGAAAAGCATGAACAACCAACTTTAACTTGAGAAGAAATAGAAGACCTCACCAAGCCATTCAAAACTACAGAGATCGAATCAGTTATCAAAAACCTCCCACGAAATGTCCAGGACCAGATGGCTTCACATGTGAATTCTACCAAACATTCAAGAAAGAATTAGTACCAATCCTTCTCAATCTCTTCAAAAAATTGAAAAGGAGGGAAAATTACCTAATTCATTCCTTAAATCCAAAATCACCCTAATACCAAAGCCAGGAAAAGTATTACAAAACAAGAAAATTAGAGAAAACTCTCATTAATGTACATAGATGCAAAAATCCTCAACAAAATACTGCACATGGAATACAGTAACACATTAAAAGAATTTTACACCAGAGCCAAGACGGTTTTATTCCAGGTATGCAAGGATGGTTCAACACAAGAAAATCAATTAATGTAATACACCACATCAATAAACCCAAGGGGAAAAACCACATGATAATCTCAATTGATACAGAAAAGACATTTGACAAAATTCAATATCCTTTCTTGATGAAAACACTTCAAAGGATAGGAATAGAAGGAAATGTACGCAACATGATACAGGGAAAAAAAAAAAAACCTCACAACTAACATCAAATTCAGTGGGGAAAAATTGAAAGCTTTCCCTATAAGATCAGGAACAAAGCATGGATGCCCACTGTCAACACTGCTATTGAACATTGTGCTTGAGGTTCTAGCTAGAGCAATTAGGCAGAAAAAGAATTAAAAAGTATTTAAAATGGAAAGGAAGACGTTTAACTTTCACTGTTTGCAGAGTACATGATCCTATATGTAGAAAATCCAGAAAAAATTATGGCAAAGCTGTTAGAGCTAGTAAAGGCATACATCAAAGTGGCAGGAAAAAAAGATCAGCTTGTAAAAATCAGTAGTGTTTCTCAACATTAGTAATGAGCAATATGAGAAGGATATCAAGAAAAAATTCCATTCTACAATAGCAAACCAAAGAATCAAATATTAAGGAATAAATTTAACCGAAGACATAGTTCTCATATACACATAGTTCTCATATACACAGAGAATTACAAAAACTTATTATAATGACTACAATATCCAAACCCCAAACAGTAGTTCCAAAATACTTAGGCATCCATCTGAAAATCTATAAAAGTTTCATTCACTAAGTTTACCTCTCAGAAACTTAAAACCACTATAGTGTTCTTATGCTAGACAAATCCTAATACCCAGAGGCAACAGCCTCTTCAATAACAACAACCAGATGTAGCCCCCTTCTCCATAATGTTGACTCCCCTTTTCAATATGAACAAGTTAAGCTCATCACTGCCAAGACACTCCTGAAAATCAAGAAAATGATAAACAATAGGAAAACAAGATAGGATTTAACAAATACTGAATCTTTATATATATAGTTTGGATACTAGGGTATTGGAGCAGATAGAAGGAGATAACTGAAGTGGTGGAACTGTAACCCATAACATTCTTTGAAATTTGTTCATTGAATTGTACTTTGAGAGTTATTACCTTTCTGTGTATTGTGTATTTCATAAGGAAATTACTGAATCTGGGGAACTGTAACCCATAACATTCTTTGAAATTACCAGTAGAACTACTTGTTAAATTGTATTCTGAAAGCTATCAACTTTCTGTAGGTATAAAGAGGTGGTTGAAATTGTGGAACTGTAGCTCATAGCATTTTTTGAGGCTTGCTCTCTAACTGCATGTTGAATCATACTTTGAAAGTTATCACTGAGATTTATATATATTAAATTTCACAGTAAAAATATAGTAAAATATTGCTATAAGAAATTGAGGAAGATCTAAATAAATGGAAGGTTATATCATGTTTATGGATTGGAAGACTAAATATAGTTAAGTGGTCAATTCCACACAAATTTATCTATAGAATTGATACAATACAAATTAACATTCCAAGGTACTTTGCAGAAATAGACAAATAAATAATCAAATTTATTTGGAAGGGCAGGGGGCCATGAATAACTAAAAATATGTTGAGATAGAAAAATGAAGTGGCAGGTCTCACAGTACCTGACTTTAAAGCATATTAGAAAGCTTCAGTGGTCAAAACAGCATGGTACTAGCATAAAGATATATGTCAAATTGAGGATTCAGAAGTGGACCCGGTCATTGAGAGCTATTGATCTTTTATAAGGCATTTGTTCTAGTTTGCTAATGCTGCCAGAATGCAAAACACCAGAAATGGATTGGGTTTTATAAAAGGGGGTTTATTTGGTACACAGTTACAGTCTTAAGGCCACAAAGTGTCCATCAACAAAGGTTGCCTTCACTGGAGGATTGTCAATGGTATCCGGAAAGTCTGTTAGCTGGGAAGGCTCATGGCTGGTGTCTGCTCCAAAGTTCTGGTTTCAAAATGGCTTTCTCCCAGGACATTCCTCTCTAGGAATGCAACTCCTCAAAACTGTCACTCTTAGTTGCTCTTGGTGTGTTTGTCCTCCCTTAGCTTCTCTGGAGCAAGAGTCTGCTTTCAACAGCTATCTTCAAACTGTCTTTCATCTGCAGCTACTCTCTCAGCTTCTGTGCATACTTCAAAGTGTCCCTCTTGCCTGTACTAGCTTGCTCCTTCTGTCTGATCTTATATAGTGCTCCAGTCATTTAATTCAGACCCACCCTGAATGGGCAGGCCAACACGTCCATGGGAATTATCCAATCAGGATCATCACCCACAGTTGGGTGGGGCACATCTCCATGGAAACACTCAAAGAATTACAATCTAATTAACACTGATATGCCTGCCTACACAAGGTTACATCAAAGGTAATGGCATTTGGGGGACATAATACATTCAAACTGGCACAGCATTCAAGTAGATGCAACTGGGACAGAGCAGCTTCTTCAACAAATGGTGCTTGGGGATCTTGATATCCAAGTTTTCAATATCCAAAAGTATGAAAAAGTACCCGTATTTCACACCTTCTCTAAAAGTTAACTTAAAATGTATCAAAGACCTAAATATTAGAGCTCAAAATATAAAACTTTTAGAAGAAAACATGCAGAAATATCTTAAAGATCTTTTGATAGGAAGTGGTTTCCTGGACCTTACACCCAAAGTGCGAGCAGTGAAAGAACAGAGAGATGGGAACTCTTCAAAACTGAACACTTTTATGTATCAAAGTTCTTTGTCAGGAAAGTAAAAAGGCAGCCTATGCAATGGGGGACAATATTTGGAAATGACATGCCAGATAAGTATTTAATGTCTAGAATATATAAAGAGCTCATACAACTCAACAACAGAAAGATAAACAAGCCAATTTAAAAATGGGGAAAAGACATGAACAGACACTTCTCCGAAGAGGAAATACAAATGGCTCAAAAACATATGAAAAGATGGTTTACTTCACTTGCAATGCAAATGCAAATGGCAGAGAAATGCAAATCAAAACCACAAGGAGATATCACCTCACACCTACTAGAATGGCAAAAAAAAAAAAAAAAAAAACCAACAACAGAAAAGTACAAGTGCTGGAGAGGATGTGGAGAAACATGAATACTCATTCACTGTCAGTGGGAATGTAAATTGGTGCAACCACTCTGGAAGGCTGTTTCACATTTCCTCAGGAAGCAAAGCATAGAATTGCTGTGATCCAATGATGCCATTACTGGTATATATCTGGAGGAACTGAAAGCAGGTACACAAACAGACATTTGCACACTGATGTTTATAGCAGCATTATTCATAATTGCCAAGAGATGGAAACAGCCCAAATAGGAATGAACATATAAGAGAATCAGCAAACTGTAGTATTTACATACAATGGAATATTGCACAGCTATAAGACAGAATAAAGCCATGAACCATATGACAATGTGGATGAACCTTGAGGACATTATATTAAGCTAAATAAGCCAGAACCAAAAAGTCAAATACTGCATGGTCTCACTAATGTGATGTAACAATAATGAGCAAAGTCTGAGAGTTAAAGTTGAGAACACATGTTATCAGGATAAGAAAGATGGTAGTGTGGGCCCTTGATGCTGAAGGAGTACGGAATATGCAACAGGATTGATTTTTAAGATCCAGGAATGGATAACACAGTACTATGTGTGATGGTTGCACAGTATTGTATGCATAGTGAGCAAAGCTGAATGTGAGTATGATTGAAAGAGGAAAGCTAGGGACGTGTATGATACCAGAAGGAAAGATGCAGGATAAATACTGGGACTGTAAAACATAGCAAAACCTAGAGTGGACAAGGATGGTGATTAAATGTGCACATATTAGAAAGCTTTTACTTGAGGAAGAAAAATGAATGTCACATTGCAAGGTGTTAAAAATGGGATAGTGTATGGAAAAATACATTTAATGCAAATTAGGGCCTATGGTTAACAGTAACATTGTAGTGTTCTTCCAGTAATAGCAACAAAGGCAATTTACAAAAGCTAAATATCAATAAGAGAGGGATTTAAGGGAGGGGTATGAGATTCTTATGTTTATTGTTGTTGTTTCTCTTTTTTCTTTTTCCTCTTTTCTCTTCTTCTCCTTTATTTGCAGAAGAAATGGAAATGTCCTCATATAGATTATGGTGGTGAATGCATAACTATATGTTTACTTCAGGATCCATTGATTGTACACTTAGGATGGATTGTATGGTGTGTGAATAAAACTGTTTAAAAAATAAACAGAAGGATATAAATCCTGGAGAAAATGTGTAGATAGATATATCACTATTCATTCTTTATGTAGAAGTGAAATGGTGCAGCCCCTCTGGAGGGCCATGTCATAGGTCCCTGGAAGCTAAAGCACGGGGTTGTCACATGATCCTGCAACTCCATTATTAGACAAAGACTTGGAAGAACTGAAAGCAGGGACATGAATCAGTGTTTGCACACTGGTGCTTAGGGTGGCATTATTCATGATTGCCAATTGATTGAGGTGGTCAAAAGGTGCATATAATGATGAATGGAAGGGTGAGTCATGGTGTATATATACAGCAGAATATTGAGTGGTTGCAGGAAGGAATGAAGTCATGTGGCATGCAACTAGTTGAATGTAACTTGAGGGCATAATGTTAAATGAAATAAGCCAGAAACAAAAGGACAAATAATGTATGGTCTCACTAATATAAGGTAAATATAATGAGCAAACTCTGAGAACTGAATTTTAGTGCACAGATTATCAGGGATGGACAGTAGGCAGAGAATGGGCAATTAATGATTAAGTTGTACAGAATGTTCAAATAAGTTTCATTGTAAAGTTTCCTAGATTGTAACCTCTTACAGCTCTCACATCTATTTCTGAATTTCAACTGTTATTTCTAAACTCTGAGATGCTGTACTTTTGTGTATAACCTGTTAGTTCCGTGGAACATTGGGTATGTTTGTGACAACTGAGTCTCAGATTTAGAATTCTTCTGCTCTGAAAGTCAACATTACTCCATACAGCAACTGTTAAAGAAGTTGAATAAAAGGTCAGACTCCAATCAGAGATATGAATGAAATGGACCCAGTCAGGGCTAAGATACATCACAATGCAGCATAAAAGTTGATTTTGTATGTATTTTAAAACTTCAAGTTCTGCATGAAACCAAAGGAAAAGATGTTTATTCAAACAAAATTTAAATCTTCCATAGTACAGTATCTAATTTATCCTGTCTGGTAAGTTTATTTAAACAAGCCAAATATATGGAAACAAGAATAGGGAATGAGATCCTATTATTCTGTATGGGTTAATGTAATACCAGGATAGATTCCAGAGAATTTTAGGCATAAAATAAAAAAAAAAAGTATTTGCAAAGTCTTCTTGTGGGACTGGGGAAAAATGTGGAACTGTTAAACTTCCCCACCTGGGGAATTCCTGTTATTCTCTCAGACACTAGAGAGACTGTATGAAACTTATTTCTGCAATGGCAAAGTTAGGCCTACATGTCATTATGCCTAAGGGTAACCCCCAGAGAGGCTCTTTTGTTGCCCAGATGTGGGCTTTCTTTTGAAGCCATCTCTGCAATAAATTCAGTACACTCTTCCCTATCTGGGTCATGTTCCCAGGGGTGTAAGTCTCCCTGGCAATGTTGGACATGACTCCCATGGTGAGCGTGGCCCTGGCATTATGGGTTTTAAAAAGCCTTCTAGACCAAAAGGGGGAAAGGACATGGAACAAAATAAAGTTTCAGTGGCTAAGAGACTTCAAATATAATTGAGAGGTCTTTCTGGAGGTTACTATTATGGAAAATTTAGCCAGATATTACAAATTACCACAGTATGCCAAGCCTCAAACAACAATATTCCTGAAAACCCTGGGGAGTGTACTTGGCTCTTTTTAAGTCTCTATAGAAGTTTATCTTAGTATTTTTTTTTCAGAAACTTAAGGCCTCCAGAATGATCCTTTCCAGAATAGCCTGAAACCCAGAGGTACCCATCTCTCTAAGTTCATCAACTAGGTTCATGCCTCTTTCCCTTAAAGTTAACACCTGTTTCTAGCAGGAAGAGGCTAAATTTGTCATTACCCAGATATCCCTGAATATTGAGAGAAACATCAAATGAAAGGGAAGACATATCTGAGAAATTTGAATTTAACAAATGACTTTGAATAGTGTCTCATTATATAGATATTTCTTTTTAGTTTCTAGGGTTTTGAATAGCTAGCAGGAAATACTTGAAGTTATTGAACTGTAATTCAGTAACCTTGATCATTGATAATGATTTAATAACTATAGAGTATAGCAAAAAAGTGTGAGTTGCCTGTGTTTGTATGGATCTACTTTTGGATGTTTTGTTCTGTACCTCTGATCTACGTATCTATCTCTGACAATATTGCACTGTCTTAGTTAATCTATCCCTTTTGTAAGTCTTAAAATTGGGGAGAGAGCAATACTAGTAATCAAAAAGACAAAGGGGTAAGTGGTATCGAATGTTTGGAGACTTCTTTTTTCTTCTTATTTCTTTTTCTGGAATAGTGCAAATATTACAAAAATGATCATGGTGATGAATACACAAATATGTAAGGTACTATGAACAATTGTGTGTACTTTGGATAGATTCTATGGTGTGTAAATATATCTCAATACAATTACATTAAATATTAAAGAAAAAATAGCCATTTATTACATATTCAATTAACAGCAGGATTTCCAGTAGCAACTTTGTTAAACAAATTGTAGTTATAAATTTGCATTTATTTGAAAGAGTAACATGGATTATTAAGGGATCTCTTCAGTGCATCCTTCACATTCTTGTTCTTTAGGTTATAAATTAGAGGATTCAGCATTAGTAAAACTAAGGTGTAAAATGCTGAGGCTATTTTATCAGTATATAATGAGTGATTACTCCTTGTTTGCAAATATATGGGGGAAAATACCATAGAAAACAGTGAGAGCACTCATTTGAGTAGCATAGGCAGAAAAGGTTTTCTGCCACCATCTGAGGAATGCCTCCTCAAAATGGGAAGGACAATTGTAAAAGTAGGATATCAGAACAATGGTCATGAAAGTCAAGAATTTTACCGCCTACCACCCCCCCCAAAAAAAGGTAAACATCACTGTTTCTAGAATGTTGGTATCATAAAAAGGTAATGCTAAATGAGGGACATTATAACAAAAAATGGTTGATTATACTGGAAGAGCAATATGCCACAGAAATCACACAAGGGGAGATAGTCAGTGCAGTGGTCAGACTGTACAAGTACACAATGTACCAGCAGAAGGCAGATCGGCCAGGACAGCACCACCGTGGAGACCAAGGGGTTGCAAATAGCCACATAGCAGTCATAGGCTATTACGGCCAGAATGAAAACTAAGAATCCACCCAGTTGGGCTGCCTGACCATTAGTAGGAGACGGTTTCTTTAATGTAATGCTAGGAGCAAAAAAAAAAAAAAAAA